>NW_024379309.1:0-28734 GCF_016835505.1 Polypterus senegalus
AAACACCAGGGTCTCCAAACACACAAATGAGCTTTATTACGTTTTACAGTGAAACTCTTTACATACACAATATAATTAGGGCGTGTGCCACCTGCCCGACTACGGTGGCCCAACCTTCCCTCGATAGCTCAATTCGCTCGCTATCCGTCCAAGCTTGTTAAATGAAAAAACTTTCACAAGAAGAGGATCAGCGACGCGAACCTGAGCGACAACACCACTGAGCCACCTAATCCGGAAAATTAACGAGCTCTGCACAACTGAACTACTACTACTGTTCTTACTGCGGCGGATGAAATATGTTGTTTGACATATGCACGTTAAAATGGTTTAATTGATACGAGGGTATCATTGCTGTATTCTCCTAATGAAGACGAAAAAATTATATTTATAGATGTATACTATATATACATGCAGCAATCTCTAGTGATGGGCGGAGTGAAGCTTCATGAAGCAACAAAACGTTTGAAGCAATTGTGTCGGAAATCGAATCGAAGCTTCGAAGCATTTGACACTCACCTCTCAGTGACCCCTCCTAGCCATTTTCATTAACATTACACGATCATGCTCCACTTCAATGATGTCTGTTATAACTCTTATTGCTTTTATTTTTTCGCTGCTACAGACTGACAACGCAGATAGGGTTCGTCAGCCACTTCTAGTGTCTGATGTCTAAAAAATATAAATATATATATAACTAACGCCGACAAGCAGAATGCACTATACGATAGCAAGAGTTAAACAAAATAAGTTTACTAACAATTAGTATTTACTTTTGCACTGTATCATTATAATCGCTCCTGTTATTAGTATTAGAATTAACCCTCATCTTTTCTTGAGATCACATTTAATAGCCTTAAATGTTTTCTTTGGTTTGACTTAATTAAAATGGAGTAGACGGAAAATAAAGGTTTATCCCTGTATTTTGCCATGATATAGGTAAGCATTTGAGAAAGAAAAGGTGAAATCCTTAAATCAGTTGTTATTATTCGATCAAGTATTGAAATATTTCATTTATTAATACTTTACAATATTTTGTGGAGCACGAAAGTAACGAATTAGCTACAAAGAAATGACGCCGTCAATGGCTCAACTTACTAAGGTGGTTGCTTTTCAAATTCTGAACGTAGTGCTAGCCCGCGTTCGATCCGACTTAAAGACTCATCAAAATTAACAATAATAAAAAAAAAATGATCAGGATTGAAATCTTTATAACCAATTTGAACTAAATAATTTTGAGAGATACTGTGGAAGGATCGCATAAGAGATCTGTTCGGGAATCACCAAAATCGCCATCCAAATGCGATGTCTAATTGCGGACGGCAGCTCACGTATTTACATTAATCCATTTCTATTCATTGCCATTTGACGTCCATGAACCCCTCCATCGAATAAGGCAGTGGTTCTCAACCTGTAGGGGTCGAAGTAACAAAAAGGGGGGCGCGAAGATGTGTAAAAAAGAAAACATCTGTTGGAACCAAAACAAATTAACTTAAACTACATTCTGATACTAGAACAATAAATATAGAGTTAGATTAATGTCGATAAAAGTTAAGTAGGTATAATAAAATATGCATCTACATTTCCAAAAAATGTTGGGGGGGGGGCGCGATTAAAACTGTTATGAAAACTCGGGTCGCAAATACTTAAAGGTTGAGAAAAGCTGGAATAAGGTGATAACAAACCCACTGTGGTAGATCAGGTTGAATTTGCTCTGCTGCACCAAACATTCAAAGGTGTCAATCCGGAGCAGATCAGAGAGGCTGAGAGACACGGCGCAGATCAGTCACCGGCACACAGACACACGCGGGGCACTCCAAGGTGAGCAGTGCACATATCAAGGTCGGCATTAAAGATTGAGTGCTGAGGCAACAAAAAGCAGCGGGATCAACACATCTGGACCTGCTGTTGAAAAAACATTTGCTTTTAACAGCAGCATCCTTCCCTTGTGAACTCATCTTCAAGGTCCGGACAGGTGATCAGTAAAAAGTTTTTTAGCCACAGCACAGTGCAATAATGAAACATTTCCCAAAACACATAGTTGTCCAGTGTGTATCATTCCTAAGCAATCTTCCAGTAATAGAGGCGCAATCCCAGTTACTAACACATTAACACTTAAAGTATAAGAACACATTCCACCTTATCAATTTAATATTTAAAAATTTAAACCGCTAAACCCGCCATCAACAACTACAAAAACAGTTGAAATCGTTACTCAATTTTTTTTTGTTATAGACATAAAACAAGATGCACGTTTCCATTTGATATATCTTTACTAGTGTTCTCGCCTTGCTCGCTTCCGGTCCACGCTGGAATTTGCTGTTTAATAAAAAAAAAAAAGAAAAAGAAAATCAGACTCTTTTGGGTCATAATTCACAAAAGGTGGACGTGGGACCCGAACCCACATATGCTTTATTATGAAGCGGTAACGCTACCGCTGCACCACTACATGTATGTATGTACTGAAGACGAAAACAATTATATATAGATGTATACTATATGACATACCTTCAGTGTGGCATAAAAACGTTGCATGAGGCGAAGAATGGATATTTATGAGAGTATTATAGTGAGTGTGTCGTCAACCCTATTGGTAAAGCTCTTCTTTGCAGCATTATGCATTCAACAAGTCGGCGTTTGTATGATGTATAATTTATACTTTTATTTTTTGCCACCATGTATTATCAGGCACGATCATTTAACATTTATTGATCATCTACAAACTTTCATTTCAATGGGAATTCTGTTTAGTTTTTTAACTCTGTTGATGCCATATGTACTTCAAACGGGAGCTTGATGAATAAATAATGAGTCGAAGCTTTGCACAGAGTACTGAGATTGCGTCATGACGGGCTTTGAACGAGGCTCCGAAGCCTCAGACATGCGTACTACTGAGATCAGGACGGGGCTACTGAAGACTCAGACATGCGTACTACTGAGATTGCGTCATGACAGGGCTTCAAGCAGACATGGTCACTGGTTACTGAATCTTTGTGAAGCCTCAGCACACTGAAAGGCATTGACCTCTATATTTTGAGAGTCTATCTGACACTTAACTTTCTAGTTATATTTTGTAATTCATATTGACATTATACATTTCCGTTGATATGGTTAAGCTACAATTCAGGTAGTTGCTGAGAATTAATTATTGTTCTTGTGGATTGCTGTGATTTCCTTTGTCTGATGCATAGTGTCAAAGACATATTGTTATATATCAACTTTATATATATATATGAAAAGATTAGGTAAATCATTCAACCTTTTTATGGAACACTTAATTTTGTTCAAAACTGTACGTCATATAGTATACATCTATAAATATAATTTTTTCGTCTTCATTAGGAGAATACAACAATGATACCCTCGTATCAATTAAACCATTTTAACGTGCATATGTCAAACAACATATTTCATCCACCGCAGTAAGAACAGTAGTAGTAGTTCAGTTGTGCAGAGCTCGTTAATTGTCCGGATTAGGTGGCTCAGTGGTGTTGTCGCTCAGATTCGCGTCGCTGATCCTCCTCTTGTGAAAGTTTTTTTTCCTATTCCTCCATTTAACAAGCTTGGACGGATAGCGAGCGAATCGAGCTATTGAGGGAAGGTTGGGCCACCGTAGTCGGCCAGGGGCACACGCCCCTAATTATATTGTGTATGTAAAGAGTTTCACTGTAAAACATATTTGTGTGTTTGGAGACCCTGGTGTTGTACTGAATTTGTATTGTAGAAAAACAAACTACTGTCCAGCATGCCTAAATGTGTCTTTTCATGTCTGATTGCTATACGGCACTTCCAACTTGGGACAATTCGCTATAAACAGTTTCAGCCAACCAGCGCCTTCTAAACATGCAGGACGACAGTGTGAACCTTAATTGTTGCGGCGCAGCATCTTCGTTTCAGTCAGTCATTGTCCTGTTAGACTATTTACTGTTAAGTGCTGCTTGAGCTACCGTTTATAGTACAACAGGTGGCATACGTAGTTCTTAAATCGATATTGAAATGCACACACAAGTCTCCTAAATTATTTATTGAAATGCCTACATTTACAGTGTCCGTTTTAGGAAGTCGTAGTTTTTACTTGTTCCCGTTATTAGGAATTATAATTTCTCAGTGTCACATATTATTTGTTACTATTCGCGAGTCCCGTATCATTGAGATTTTGTTTTATATTCTGTATAAGCAAACTTTTTAAAAGGAGCGTTGATTGAACTGACTATAGCAGACTTGTCATCTTCTTAAAATGACTTTATTGATTTGATATTGACAATTTTTCCTAAGGTCAAACATCAAGGAGGATTCAAGTTTGCATGGACTGCGCTGTTTCTTTTTTTTCGTGACATCGTATCAGTAGAGAGTATGTCACGTTCACAATGCATTCTGTTCTAAATGACAGCGCACACGCTTTTTTATATTTCCTAAAGGCCAATCTGTCTCAATTTGCTCATTAATATATTTTGACAGTGTATTTTAGTGAGAATGATTATAAACATATTACCTATGTTCATTTCGTAGATATGTAACGTTTGGTGAGTTAAATAAAAAGTAACAACACATATAATAGTTATGTTGCATTGTTCATGATTAACAAAATTCATCGTTTATCTGAAATGTTCTACTTATACAGTCGATTTATTCCACTTCTGAAGGTGTACATTGTCGGTATTCTCCATTGCATTTGCCCCCGAGTGTAACGTGTGCCAGTGTAACCGAGGGATGGCAGACGAGCTCACGTAATGGGTGACAAGGCACATTCTCATTCTGATGCCCAGGCTCTTGTCATAAATATTCCCATCTTGTGCTTTTTCTCGTTCCTGCAAGTTTACTATTATTATTGGACATGTAGAGGAAATGTGTTTTATTTTATGTTTATGAAAGGAAGGACGGTAAAGCCTTGAATGAAACTGAGTGTTGATGCTTTGGGTAACAAGACAGGTTAAGGAGCAGAGAACATCGAATGTGACATTGACTGCGGGGGATTGTGTAACTGGAAGATGGTTTAAGAATACAGAAACGACAAAAACTTAGTCTTTCAGTAATTCTATTTACGTCAATTATTTACTCTGTTGTGCTGCAAGTTGGAAGATTACTTATTTACCCCCCCAGCGCAGCCTTTGATATGATGAACTCACAAGTAAAGGATGTTGCTGACAAAGTCAGATGCTTTTTTGAAAGTTTGGCTCCAGATGTGCTTATCCAGCTGCTCCTTCTTCTCAGTACTTGAGTGATCTTTACGTTCACCTCTGGATGAATTCGCAAAGTTTCTTTACAACATTTTTGTCTCATTAACGCAGAAATCCCGAGGCTTTCCTAAAATTGCAGAAGACACGGTTGATGGCGCTGATTCTGTTTTAAAGACAGTTGTGATTAGTTATTCAGAACACGCTTTTACTCACATTGCTTTTGGAAATCAATAATACAAATCAGCAACAGATCTGGGAATCACTGAATAGTAAAAACGTTTAATGAGGAATGTCTTGTGCATATACTGGTGTAATGACCACGTCGGCTTTAGTGAAGCACTTCTTAACCTCTGTGATATGATCGACATGGGGTAGAATAGATTCTGGATTGTTATAATACATGCTACCTTACCCAAAATATGCTCATCGATTTGTTACAGATTCTTGGTGGACACGATTCCACACCGAGGAAAAAGGTGCTCCATGTAAATCGTTCATAATGTCTCCAAAATATATTTGTTAACTTTCAAACAAGTACTACTTAACTGTTTTATACAAAATCCTCATTTCAACATATGCCAGCCCCAACTAGGATTTGAACTCGGGTTAGCGTATTTTATCAATATAGCACATACAACCGCTTTTACGCTTTGAGCCAAAGCATTTCAGCAGACTAGTTACTGACCAAATCGACTGCTGACTGCGCAGATATCAATGACGCCATTATGCTAGCGTGCTCAAAATCATGGACGGGCGATTTGAAGCAAGCCTCGAAGCGGTGCTTCGATCTCCAGTGCTTCAATTGCGAAACCTGAGTATCGAGCGGCCTATCACTAGCAATCTCCCCTTCCCCCTCCCCAGCAGGCACGTGGCTCGCTCGCCGCTCTCTCTCTCTCTCTCTCTCAGCTCAGCTAGGCAAGGGAAACTGGCTTGTTTGTATACCAAGTGTGTGGTGGTGAACCGAGGCAAAAGTTTGGCGAGATTTTTGGTCATGAACCGAGTTGTACGTGAACCAAGACGTTCGTGAACTGAGGTTCCACTGTAGTTTTATTCCAAATTTCTGTGGTTCTCTTCCTAATGTTTGTGTGAAATTTACCCTTAACAAGTTTCCAACTGTCTCCACGTTTTCTTGATGAACGCATTTTAAAATAACAGTCTCGATCCACTGGACTAATTCTCTTCATAATTTTAACCACATCATTCAAGTCACCTTTTATTCCTCTTTTGCTTAAACTGTAAAGGCTCAGCTCTTTTAATCTTCCATCATAATTCATCCCCTGTAGCCCTGGAATCAGCCTAGTCGCTCTTCTCTGGACCTTTTCTAGCACTGCTATGTCCTTTTTGTAGCCTGGAGACCCAAACTGCACACAGTACTCCAGATGAGGCCTCACCAGTGTATTATAAAACTTGAGGAGAACCTCCTGTTACTTGTACTCCACACATCAGGGTGCTATATAACCTGATATACTGTTAGCCTGCTTAATGGCTTCTGAACACTGTTGGGAAGTCGATAGCTTAAAGTCTACTATGACTCCTAAATCCTTCTCATTAGGTGTACTATCAATTTTCAGCCCTGCCACTGTGTATTCAAACCTAACATTTTTACAATTTTTGTATGCTATCCAAGTCTCTTCTGTGATGATTCAATGGATTTAAGATTATCTGCCAATCCACCTATCTTGGTATCATCTACAAACTTAACCAGCTTGCTAACTATATTCCTATCTAAATCATTTATACATATTAAAAATAGCAAAGACCCTAACACTGACTCCTGCTGGACACCATTCTTAACATCAGCCAATTCTGATGAGGTTCCTCACACCATCACCCTCTGTTTCCTGTGTCTGAGCCAATTCTGCACCCATCTTCAAACAACACCCTGAACTCCCACTTCTTTTAATTTGATGCCCAACCTTTCATGTGGCACCTTATCAAATGCTTTCTGAAAGTTCAGATAAATAATATCATCTGCTTCACTTTGATCGTATCCATTTGTTGCCTCCTCATAGAATTCCTGCATGTTAGTAAAACATGACCTCCCTCTTCTGAACCCATGCTGGTTGTTCAAAAAAGCTCCTGTTCTTGCCAAGTGCTGCTCAGTCTTATCCTTAATAATTCCTTCCATTAATTTTCCTGTGATGTATGTTAAGCTTGCTGGGCCATAGTCACTTAAATCTGCCCGGTCACCATTTATTATATAATGAGATAATATTTACCAATTTCCAGTTCTTTCAGAATTTCCCCAGGGCGAAGTGACTTCCTAAACATATACGTCAAGGGATTATATATGTACTCACTAACCTCCTTAAGAACTCAAGCTTTGGAAGTGTATTAAGATAGCAGCAATTGACAAAGAAAAAGTGAGAAATAAAAACTGTGGTCTAAAAGACTGCACCTGCCCTGGGCCAATTGATCATCCATTCTGCCTCTGGACTCTACAACAAATGATCACATCCACTTTATAAAAACAATTCAAAAGATAATATAAATTAAAAGATGATCAAACATAATCATGATGTGTACCCAGTAGAGGTATCTCCATAGAGAAATGCGGCCTACAAGCTTAAGCGAGTTACAAAAACACAGAATTAGCAGAATGTTTGACAGGCACAGGCCAGAGAGAAGACAAGAAGCAAACATTACAGTTTATAGACGTAGCCTGGCTTGTAATGAGAAACAGAAAGGAAACAGCTATTAGGGTCTTAGGAGTGAATAATCATCTCTTCATTAATTAAATATTGAAAAAAAACTTTTCCCCACCACTTACCTAGAATGCTTACAACAATTCAGCAGCCTCTTGTGGATTTATGAGTTTAAGAATAACGCAGCTCCCCATGGCACCTAATCAGAAGGGATGCTTGTAACAAAGGTGGCTGAGAAGATTTGCTTGCACAGACATGCAACAGGAAGAAGTACTTTTTTCTTAAGCAAGCTGTTTGTTCAAAACGGAAACTCATAACCACAGAGTGACAAACAGAAGAGAAGTGCCCTTCCTTCCACTTCAAATACTCAGTGGTGATGACCAGATTAGTTTTAGCCGGCTCTCCAGTGGATTTGATACCTGCAAGTTCTGCCACTTGTCCAAGTAATGTGCAAGCTGAACTTGTTCTGAATCACAATGAATATACAGCCATCAGCCAAAACCCGTACCCAGTTCAGGTGAAGGGGCCAGTGAATACACAATTGACAGTGCAAGTGTGGGATCTGGGAGGAAAAACACATAAATTAGTCAGCATCAGTGAAACACATTTAGATTTGAAATGGAAGGAGGAATATGGACACTTGATTCCAGAAAGCTTTTAATAAAATCCTACATGAGAGTTTAGTGATCAAACTAAAACAAGTGGGACATCAAGGTGCAGTATGCAGAAAGGGGTTAGGAAGAAAGGGTTGGGATTGTTAAACTTTGGGAATTTAGGGACATATACCTCTTTGGGTGGGTACCCTTATTTTACTTGGAAGAAAGGGAACCCTTTCATAGCCGTCCTTCCCACTTGCATTTTAGCAAATGATAGCACTCTCCACCTTGTTTATTGGTTTTATTTTTTCTTTTACATTTACATTACATGTACTTATTTGACTGACACCTTTATCCAAGATGACTTACAACATTTATGATACAATTGGTTCCATTTCTTTTGGTTTTCCAATTGGAGCACAAGTAGGTGACTTGCTCAGGGTCACACAGTGTCAGTAGCGGGAGTAACTAACCCTAATCCTAACCCTAACCCTAATTGGAAACCACAAACTCAGGGTTTGAAGTCCAAAGCTTTAACCCCAACACCACACTGCTTTTTATTGATTTTAATTAAAAGCAAATAACAATCCACACAAACGGGTTGAACTTAACAAACCAAAATTCAGCCCTCACCCAAAAGATAGAGAGAAGAGGCAGCCAATGAAGCATATCTTTAAAAGCAACAAGGAAGAAAGAGTACCCTTTACCCCCGATATAGAAGCTTATTCTAAACTAATATTGATTAGATCCCACCACATTTTTAAATGTGAACAGATCCTCTAAGTGAGAATTTGATTTCTTCCAATTTCAAATAGTATAAAACATCAGTTACCCAACTGACTTGAAAGAGGTGAATTAGGATTCTTTCAGTTGAGAAAGATAAGTCTACATGCCAATAGTAAAGTAAAGGCAATGGGTTAGAGGGATTGTGACACCAAGGCTGTCTGATAGGCATTTACAATTTTTTGTCCAAATAGATGTTAATTTGGTGCAGGCCCAAAACATGTGGCCTAGTGAAGCTGGAGCTCGATTTCAATGTTCACAGGTTGAATCTTGCCATGTAAACATTTTGGGTAATTTTAATTGAGAAAAATGCGATCGATAGAAGATTTTAAGTTGGAATGATTTAATGCTTTGTACATATGGAGCTCGAGTGTATTCTGTGCATGGCTGCCATTCACTTCTTTTCTGAAATATTAAGTGACTGATCCTTTCCCCAATGCACCCTGAGATCTTTGAAAGGAAAGGACGTTAAAATGTTTTTATAAATTGTAGAGTTGCGATCTGAATCTACAAGACTGACCAATATTTCTACTGGAATAGAAATAGGTGGGTTCCATTTAGGAATGTTTTGAGCTTGAAAGTAGTGGAAAAATTGTGTTGATGAGAACTTAAATTTGAAGTGTATAGCATGCAAAGACATTATCTATGTACAAGTCTATAAATGTTTTAATCTCATACATTTTCCAAACATTGAATACTGTGTAGGTTTGAAAAAGTGGTTGTCATGTAGAGGTGCAACAGATTAAAGCTTCTCTGCCTTGAAGTGCTTCCTACATTGTCTCCATATTCTGAGAGAATGAAGGGCAATTGGATTATTAGTGCAGTGGTTCTCAACCTGTGGGGTGGGCCCCCCTAGGGGGTCACGAAGTAACAAAAAGGGGGGAGTGAAGATGTGAAAAAAAAAAATATGAAAAAAAATCTGTTGAAACCAAAACAAATTAACTTAAACTACATTCTGATACTAGAGCGATAAATATAGCGTTAGATAAATGTCGATAAAAGTTAAGTAGTGTGAGACTTGCCCGGACACCACCAGTCAGAGACCACATCTTTATAAAAGTCACATGTTTATTAAACATTCAATGAACACAGTCCCGAAACACCACACAATGCACAAAGCAATAATCACCACAATTCTCTTCAATAACTCCGTCCTTGGCCACCAATCTCCTCCTGGGAGCTTGTCCTGCTCCCTCTCCCGACTCTAGCTCCCAGATTGCTGGGAGGCAGCGCCTTTTATTCCCGCCCGGATGTGCTCCAGGTGGCTGGTGACAATCTTCCGGCAGCGCTTCCTGGTGTGGTGGAAGTACTGCCCTTGCCCCGAAGCACTCCGGCGCCCCTGGCAGGTTCCTCCACCATCTTGCCAAGTGTGGCGGAAGTAATGTTCTCCTGGGTTCTAGGAGGCTTAAGACACCACCTGGCAGTGGCCACGGGTCCCAACGAGTTGGAAAGTCTCTCCTCCTCTCCCGTGGTCCTCTCCTGCTCCAGGGCGGTTGTGTCCTCCTGACCCGGAAGCTTTTAATGCCACCTTCCGGTCCTTCTAGGCATCTCGGCCGGGTAAGAACCCCAGCCGTCTGTGACAGTGGGTATAATAAAATATGCATCTACATTTCAAAAAAATGTTAGGGGGGCGTGATTAAAACTGTTATGAAAACTCGGGTCGCAAATACTTAAAGGTTGAGAAATGCTGTATTAGTGTATTGACAATAATTTGTATTTAATGGTGCACAGAGCAGGGACTATAAAGAAGTACTTTAAGATTTTAATTCTATTGCAGACCAGGCTTGTGCATGTTCATCAATTTGTGTCGATGTCCAGGTCTTTATGGCCTCATATATTTTATTTATTGTAATAAGTTGTGTGAATTTTTTGGTAATCAGATTAATTCATTTTATGCTACTTTGTTCAGTAGTTTCATTTAGTTGTACTCTTTCAAAACATATGACCGCTCTCCATTGTGTAGGTTAGGGTTACCTTGCGGGTCCTGTTAAATCTTAACAGTGGGGCTCCAAGCAGCTCCCAGCCGAACTGAAACCAGAGGTGCATGAGAAATGCACATAGACTCTTGAAAATACAACAATTACTCTCCTTTATTGCCAACAATTATTGTTCAAGCGCAAACCAAACACAAAATAAAAGTTGAATGTCATGCAAAAAAACAAAACAAAAAAAGCTTGAATCCACAACCACTCAAATCAAAATCAAAAGTCCAACAAACCCTAGAGGCTGAAAAGTGAGATAACAGTTACAATATATACATGTGTTGAACGTGAATTCTGCAGGAAGGAAAAAAAGGTTTCTTTCTTAACCTAATACAAGACCCCTTTCTTCCAGAAAAAAAATATTTACTGTACAAGGTTCTTTGCAAACTTCACAAGCTTGAACTCCCCAGCACCTCACTCTTTCCTCACCAGCAACCTTCACTCTGTATCTTCTCTCCATGCGACTTCGAGTTATCTGCAATGCCACCTACTAACTCTGCAACCCAGATCTGGCCTGAAGACAGACCACCTCTAGTGTCCACTCCACCCCCTTTATATGGCCATATGTTTCTTAGTGACCAACCGCCAGTGACACTCTTGCTTTTACACGTGTCTTGGCTTCATGGCGGCTACTTTGTGAGGTGACCACCGTGTACCTGGCACCTTGTCTTAAGGCTGGCCACCCCAAAATATTTTCTTAAAGGACTGGAGGTTGACATTGCTTTTACCGCTACCATCAGATGCTGGTGACAATCTCAGTGCGTCTCATGCACCAGTGAAAGAAAGAAAAAAAGTCTAAATGCACTGTTTTAACTATTCACAGCGGCATGCACAAGATTGGGCCCCCTTGCTTAAAATGTCTGTTACTGTGAATAGTTAAGTGAGTAGAAGATGAACTGATCACCAAAAGGCTTAAAGTTAAAGATGACATGGCCCTTTAATATTTTAAGCAAGATTACATTTTTATTTCCATCATTCATAGGTATGAAAGACCAAAAAACAAATGAAAAGGCGCTGAAGAAAAACTTTTGGCCCCCGATATTGTCAGTAATTAGTAAGACCCCCCCTTTGTCAAGTATTACAGCTTGCAAAATCTTTTGTAGCCAGCTAAGAGTCTTTCAGTTCTTACTTGCGGTATTTTCACCCATTCATCCTTATAAAAGGCTTCTAATTCTGCAAGATTCTTGTGCCATCTTGCATGCAATGCTCTTTTGAGATCTGTCCACAGATGTTCAATGATGTTTAGGTCGGTGGACTGTGAAGGCCATGGCAAAAACATCAGCTTGCGCTTCTTAAGGTATTCCATTGTAAGATTTTGAGAGATGTTTTGATCATTACCTTGCTCTTTTTTATTTCAACCTTTTTTCCAGATGGTGTGATGTTTGCTTCCAGAATTTGCTGGTATTTATTTGAATCTATTTTTCCCTCTACCAATGATATGTTCTGTTTTGACTTCATCAGTCCACTGAATTTGTTTCCAAAATGCATCAGGCTTGTTCAGATGCTCATTTGCAAAACTTCAGGCACTGAATTTTGTGCCTAGGATGCAGGAAAGGTTTTCTTCTGCTGACTGTACCATTAGGGTCATATTTTTTCAGGTGTCACTGCAGAGTAGAACAGTGGACCACCACTCCAGAGTCTGCTAAATCTTAGTGAAGGTCTTTTACAGTCAAAAAGGGTCTTTATTTACCTCTCTAGCAATCCAATGTGCCGTCCTTTCAGAAAGTTTTCTTGGTGTTCCAGACCTCAACTTGACCTTCACCATTCCTGTTAACTGATCTCTCTTAATAACATTACAAACTGAGGAAACAGTGACCTGAAACATTACTATCTTCTTGTCACCTTCTTCTGTTTTGTGAGGTTCAATTCTTTCATATTTCAGACTGCGAGGCAGCAGCTCAGAGGAGCCCATTGCTACTGATTGTTGGTACAACGTCTGAAGAGTCCACACATTTATACAGCTTTGCAGTTTGCATCACCTAGAGTTTCCTAACGACTACTGTGAACAGGCCAAAGTCCTAACAAGCTAATGAAAGTCCAAGACCACCTTGGGAAAAGTTAATCCGAGACCCAAAATATCTTGGGGTGCCCATACTTTTGCATGTTTCTCCTTTCCTTATTTCACGGCACATTTGTACAAAACACAAACAATACGCTAACCTTGCATAAAATGCTGAAAGGAATAGTATCATCTTTAACTTTACAGATTTTGGTGATCAGTTCATCTCTGCTGACTTAACTATTCACAGTAACAGACATTGTAAGCAAGGGGGCCCAAACTTTGCATGCCACTTGTGATGTGTAGCCATGGCCTGGACGTCAACAGAGTGGAATGACCAGGGGAGAGGACATTGGTGAGGCAATACCTCCCCTGGGGCAGTAGAGGGCAGCCCATCTGGGCGGTTGTGGCACCACAGACTCCCGCAGGGCATGTCTGGAGCTGGAGTTTGGTGAATCCCTGTTGGGTTCCATGGGAGCCGTCAGGGGCAGCTGCAGAGCCCTATAGAGGACCTCCAGCACACCTAGGTAATGCTGATGAGCCACCTGGAACACTTTCGGGACCTGAATAAGAGGACCCGCACTCCATTGAATGGCCAGAGTCGGGAGGAGAAGACAAAGACGGAAGAGGACTGGAGGGAGAAGGACTGGTGGCAAGAAAGGATTGTTGTGTTGGTGATTTGTGCACAGTGTGCTTAGTTGTAAATAAACTGGGTGAACTGTGGAACCTGTGTCCTGCCTGTGTGTGTACGGGTTTGGGTGGCTGTACAGCCCCTGGTGGCATCACACACTGTACATGAGAAAATCCTGGCTATAAATAGTTCTGCTCCCATCAACTGCGTCTACTTTGGTGCAGTGCTAAGGTACTGCATTACAGGACTTTTTTCAGAATTAGGTGATTTTCAAAAAAGGTGTCCCTGAGGTATCCCCTGAGGGAGTTCTCTTTGACTCTAGCATGTCATTTAAAGCGCATATTACAAAGTTGTCCAAATCATGTTTCTTCCATCTTAAAAATGTTGGGAAATTAAGGTGCTTTCTAAATAAACAGGATTCTGAGAAATTAATTCATGCATGTATTTCTAGTAGGATTGACTACTGCAATGCGGTGTTCACTGGCTGTTCAAACTGTTCTTTATAAAGCCTCCAGTTAATCCAAAATGCTGCTGCAAGAATTATTACAAGAACAAGAAAATACACTGCGGTGGGCTAGCGCCCTGCCCAGGGTTTGTTTCCTGCCTTGCACCCTGTGTTGGCTGGGATTGGCTCCAGCAGACCCCCGTGACCCTGTAGTTAGGATATAGTGGGTTGAATAATGTATGGATGGACAAGAAAATACAAACACATAACTCCAGTTCTTAAATCCTTACACTGGCTCCGGTTAAGTTTAGAGCATATTTAAAAATCCTGCTTTTAACATATAAAGCATTAAATGGTCAAGGTCTGGCTTACTTGTCTGAACTTATCATGACTTACAAACCTGAGTCCATATTAAGATCTCAAGATGCCAGTCTGTTTATGATTCCAAGGATTAATAAAATAACAGTGGGAGGTCAAACTTTTAGTTACAGGGCCCCTTAAACTATGGAGTGGTCTGTCTGCTACTATAAGAGATGACCCTTCTGTCTCAGCTTTTAAACCACGGCTGAAGACTCACTACTTCAGTTTAGCATACCCTGACTAGAGCTGCTGATTAAATGTACAGACTGCATCTCTGTTGTTAGTCATTAGCACTAAAACATAAGTAACATGATAGTTATAATTTGTTACTAACCCTCACCTATTCTGTTTCTCTTCTCGGTACTCAAATGTGGCACTTGGTGCTACAGCCCACTTGCCAAGTTGTTTTGCCTGCCTAAGGTAAAGTCATCTCTGATGGAGGATTGCACGAATCGTGGGGTAGAGGGTCCTTTCATCGGATTGGCTGGCCTAGCGCTGACTTAGCTATGGAATGGCCAAATGGTGGAGGCAGCTTGATGGCTGAGGTCTCCAGGACTCTGAACAAATCTAAATCGTATTAAGTGATATCACCTACTGTTGAATTCTGTTCCATACTTGTAAAATGTTTATTTTTATACTGTATGGAGGATTTGTTCTGTTCTGTGTATTGTACTGTATTATATTGACCCCCTTTTTTTTTTGGGACTCACTGCATGCCCAACCTACCTGGAAAGGGGTCTCTCCATGAACTGCCTTTCCCAAGGTTTCTTCCATTTTTTCCCTACTAGGGTTTTTTTTTGGGAGTTTTTCCAAGTCTTGTTAAAGAGTCAAGGCTGGGGGGCTGTCAAGAGGCAGGGCCTATTAAAGCCCATTGCTGCACTTCTTGTGTGATTTTGGGCTATACAAAAAAATTGTATTGTATTGTATTGTATCAGAGCTGGGGCTGCTGCTCTTTATAATATACATTCATGATCTGAAAACAATATCATCAATAAGCTGGATAAGTTTGCAAATGAAACCAAACTAGATGAAAGGACAGATAATTAGAAACAGCGAAACTGTTACAAAGGGACTTGGAGAGCATACAGGTTTGGCCAGATTTGTGGCAGATGAAATTTAATGTTAGTAAATATAGAGTATTACATGTGAGAAGCAGAAACATGAGATATGAATATGGGATGGGATGTATGAAACTTGTGGAAGTAAAACAACTTCAAGTTCAATCAATTAGATTTTACTCAGTCACAGATGAGTACATGGATTCTACGTTGCAAGGCAGAAGAGCAGTTACATTTTGTCTATTGACTTTTTATAATTTCTTCTTCCTCCCTCTTCCCCTTATTTCTTAAAAATAAACATAATATCGCTTACTTAAGCATTTTGTTTTAGTACGCTAATGGGACATCTGTTCTTATTTTTTCACTGATCAGATAGACCCTAAAGAAGGAAAGGTCATCTTTC
This sequence comes from Polypterus senegalus, assembly GCF_016835505.1. NCBI lineage: Eukaryota > Metazoa > Chordata > Cladistia > Polypteriformes > Polypteridae > Polypterus > Polypterus senegalus. The sequence continues at coordinate 16,077 of NW_024379309.1, forward strand.
CTGTGTCAAATAGATGCGTTCCTAAGAAACTGGAAATTATCTTTGGTCAGCTTACTGCACCCTGTCTTATGACAGACGCCTGTGTGAATAACCTGCTGTTAAAGCAAAACGGCTTTGTCAGCTATTAACCCTTAGTAGCTTGCAAGCAGTTAATTTTTCTTTCACAAACTTCAAACTACAACTTATGAAAAGGATGTAGAGTTCCCTGTGGATAAAGACACAACATTTCAGATGTACAGCTCACCTGACGAAGGGCATACAGTTGAACCATTGTGTGTTTAACCTTCTTTACTTTCCAGCATGGAAACAAGCTTTGTCACACACATGCACATGAGAGGCAACTGAAGGGCTCAAAAAGGGATAATCCCATGCCAGACCAGGGGGTGGCTGAGTGCACTGGTTCTTCCTCTTTTTTCATCTGCAGACCAACCACAGGAAACTCTGCCTGGACTCGATGACATCACTTCCGGTTCCTGCCAGAATGACGTCATTTCCTCTGCCCATGTTTCTCTGTTTGAACTGTTCTGTTTTGGACTGATGTCTGTCAAGACCTTTTCATTTGTTGAACCCAACCCTCATCTTTGGCAGCCTATTTCAAGTACAATGGTGGCTGCCCCAAAACCTTTTCCTGTGTTGCCTGAATTATTTCACAGCTTTAACATTTTTTATCCTATGTTTAAGTTATATGAACAACAACAACAACATTTATTTATATAGCACATTTTCATACAAACAGTAGCTCAAAGTGCTTAATATGAGACAGTAGAGAGACTTCACCTGGAGTACTGTGTTCGGTTTTGGTCTCCATAGTACAAAAAAGACAAAAGCAGCATTAGAAAGTCCCGAATAGGATAACTAAGCAGATTCAGGGACTGAGATTCGATGTTAATTAATGTTGATTTATTTTGTTTTATAATTGTGTCTTTCATTTTCTATTCTTTAATATGTAAAGCACTTTGAGCTACTGTTTGTATGAAAATGTGCTATATAAATAAATGTTGTTGTTGTTGAGATATATAAACTATGAGAAGAGACTGAAGGAGTTGGAACTTTTCCATTTAAGTAAACAGAGATTAAGAAATGGCATGATCAATGAGTTAAAAATTATGAAAGGAATAAGTAAAGTGGACCCCAGTTGTTACTTTAAAATAAATTCAGCAACAACCACACAGACACACATTTCGAAGCTTCTTAAAGGCAAATTTCGCATACTGTAAATGCTTTTCTTCACGCAACGAACCCTACCCAAATGGAATAAATAACCAGCTAGTATGGTGGAGAACAGGGCTTGTTTCTCTTGCACAATTTGGCTCAAAAACTAATCAGCACATCATCATCTCATAACAGGCTTACGTTTCGAGTTTGGTATTTTTCTGTCCAGCTGTTTTAGCTCTAGACCGTCCTTAAGAAACTGTGACACACCTAACACTGACTCCTGCTGGACACCATTCTTAACATCAGCCAATTCTGATGAGGTTCCTCACACCATCACCCTCTGTTTCCTGTGTCTGAGCCAATTCTGCACCCATCTTCAAACAACACCCTGAACTCCCACTTCTTTTAATTTGATGCCCAACCTTTCATGTGGCACCTTATCAAATGCTTTCTGAAAGTTCAGATAAATAATATCATCTGCTTCACTTTGATCGTATCCATTTGTTGCCTCCTCATAGAATTCCTGCATGTTAGTAAAACATGACCTCCCTCTTCTGAACCCATGCTGGTTGTTCAAAAAAGCTCCTGTTCTTGCCAAGTGCTGCTCAGTCTTATCCTTAATAATTCCTTCCATTAATTTTCCTGTGATGTATGTTAAGCTTGCTGGGCCATAGTCACTTAAATCTGCCCGGTCACCATTTATTATATAATGAGATAATATTTACCAATTTCCAGTTCTTTCAGAATTTCCCCAGGGCGAAGTGACTTCCTAAACATATACGTCAAGGGATTATATATGTACTCACTAACCTCCTTAAGAACTCAAGCTTTGGAAGTGTATTAAGATAGCAGCAATTGACAAAGAAAAGTGAGAAATAAAACTGTGGTCTAAAAGACTGCACCTGCCCTGGGCCAATTGATCATCCATTCTGCCTCTGGACTCTACAACAAATGATCACATCCACTTTATAAAAACAATTCAAAAGATAATATAAATTAAAAGATGATCAAACATAATCATGATGTGTACCCAGTAGAGGTATCTCCATAGAGAAATGCGGCCTACAAGCTTAAGCGAGTTACAAAAACACAGAATTAGCAGAATGTTTGACAGGCGCACAGGCCAGAGAGAAGACAAGAAGCAAACATTACAGTTTATAGACGTAGCCTGGCTTGTAATGAGAAACAGAAAGGAAACAGCTATTAGGGTCTTAGGAGTGAATAATCATCTCTTCATTAATTAAATATTGAAAAAAAACTTTTCCCCACCACTTACCTAGAATGCTTACAACAATTCAGCAGCCTCTTGTGGATTTATGAGTTTAAGAATAACGCAGCTCCCCATGGCACCTAATCAGAAGGGATGCTTGTAACAAAGGTGGCTGAGAAGATTTGCTTGCACAGACATGCAACAGGAAGAAGTACTTTTTTCTTAAGCAAGCTGTTTGTTCAAAACGGAAACTCATAACCACAGAGTGACAAACAGAAGAGAAGTGCCCTTCCTTCCACTTCAAATACTCAGTGGTGATGACCAGATTAGTTTTAGCCGGCTCTCCAGTGGATTTGATACCTGCAAGTTCTGCCACTTGTCCAAGTAATGTGCAAGCTGAACTTGTTCTGAATCACAATGAATATACAGCCATCAGCCAAAACCCGTACCCAGTTCAGGTGAAGGGGCCAGTGAATACACAATTGACAGTGCAAGTGTGGGATCTGGGAGGAAAAACACATAAATTAGTCAGCATCAGTGAAACACATTTAGATTTGAAATGGAAGGAGGAATATGGACACTTGATTCCAGAAAGCTTTTAATAAAATCCTACATGAGAGTTTAGTGATCAAACTAAAACAAGTGGGACATCAAGGTGCAGTATGCAGAAAGGGGTTAGGAAGAAAGGGTTGGGATTGTTAAACTTTGGGAATTTAGGGACATATACCTCTTTGGGTGGGTACCCTTATTTTACTTGGAAGAAAGGGAACCCTTTCATAGCCGTCCTTCCCACTTGCATTTTAGCAAATGATAGCACTCTCCACCTTGTTTATTGGTTTTATTTTTCTTTTACATTTACATTACATGTACTTATTTGACTGACACCTTTATCCAAGATGACTTACAACATTTATGATACAATTGGTTCCATTTCTTTTGGTTTTCCAATTGGAGCACAAGTAGGTGACTTGCTCAGGGTCACACAGTGTCAGTAGCGGGAGTAACTAACCCTAATCCTAACCCTAACCCTAATTGGAAACCACAAACTCAGGGTTTGAAGTCCAAAGCTTTAACCCCAACACCACACTGCTTTTTATTGATTTTAATTAAAAGCAAATAACAATCCACACAAACGGGTTGAACTTAACAAACCAAAATTCAGCCCTCACCCAAAAGATAGAGAGAAGAGGCAGCCAATGAAGCATATCTTTAAAAGCAACAAGGAAGAAAGAGTACCCTTTACCCCCGATATAGAAGCTTATTCTAAACTAATATTGATTAGATCCCACCACATTTTTTAAATGTGAACAGATCCTCTAAGTGAGAATTTGATTTCTTCCAATTTCAAATAGTATAAAACATCAGTTACCCAACTGACTTGAAAGAGGTGAATTAGGATTCTTTCAGTTGAGAAAGATAAGTCTACATGCCAATAGTAAAGTAAAGGCAATGGGTTAGGAGGGATTGTGACACCAAGGCTGTCTGATAGGCATTTACAATTTTTTGTCCAAATAGATGTTAATTTGGTGCAGGCCCAAAACATGTGGCCTAGTGAAGCTGGAGCTCGATTTCAATGTTCACAGGTTGAATCTTGCCATGTAAACATTTTGGGTAATTTTAATTGAGAAAAATGCGATCGATAGAAGATTTTAAGTTGGAATGATTTAATGCTTTGTACATATGGAGCTCGAGTGTATTCTGTGCATGGCTGCCATTCACTTCTTTTCTGAAATATTAAGTGACTGATCCTTTCCCCAATGCACCCTGAGATCTTTGAAAGGAAAGGACGTTAAAATGTTTTTATAAATTGTAGAGTTGCGATCTGAATCTACAAGACTGACCAATATTTCTACTGGAATAGAAATAGGTGGGTTCCATTTAGGAATGTTTTGAGCTTGAAAGTAGTGGAAAAATTGTGTTGATGAGAACTTAAATTTGAAGTGTATAGCATGCAAAGACATTATCTATGTACAAGTCTATAAATGTTTTAATCTCATACATTTTCCAAACATTGAATACTGTGTAGGTTTGAAAAAGTGGTTGTCATGTAGAGGTGCAACAGATTAAAGCTTCTCTGCCTTGAAGTGCTTCCTACATTGTCTCCATATTCTGAGAGAATGAAGGGCAATTGGATTATTAGTGCAGTGGTTCTCAACCTGTGGGGTGGGCCCCCCTAGGGGTCACGAAGTAACAAAAAGGGGGGAGTGAAGATGTGAAAAAAAAAAATATGAAAAAAAATCTGTTGAAACCAAAACAAATTAACTTAAACTACATTCTGATACTAGAGCGATAAATATAGCGTTAGATAAATGTCGATAAAAGTTAAGTAGTGTGAGACTTGCCCGGACACCACCAGTCAGAGACCACATCTTTATAAAAGTCACATGTTTATTAAACATTCAATGAACACAGTCCCGAAACACCACACAATGCACAAAGCAATAATCACCACAATTCTCTTCAATAACTCCGTCCTTGGCCACCAATCTCCTCCTGGGAGCTTCGTCCTGCTCCCTCTCCCGACTCTAGCTCCCAGATTGCTGGGAGGCAGCGCCTTTTATTCCCGCCCGGATGTGCTCCAGGTGGCTGGTGACAATCTTCCGGCAGCGCTTCCTGGTGTGGTGGAAGTACTGCCCTTTGCCCCGGAAGCACTCCGGGCGTCCCTGGCAGGTTCCTCCACCATCTTGCCAAGTGTGGCGGAAGTAATGTTCTCCTGGGTTCTAGGAGGCTTAAGACACCACCTGGCAGTGGCCACGGGTCCCAACGAGTTGGAAAGTCTCTCCTCCTCTCCCGTGGTCCTCTCCTGCTCCAGGGCGGTTGTGTCCTCCTGACCCGGAAGCTTTTAATGCCACCTTCCGGTCCTTCTAGGCATCTCGGCCGGGTAAGAACCCCAGCCGTCTGTGACAGTGGGTATAATAAAATATGCATCTACATTTCAAAAAAATGTTAGGGGGGCGTGATTAAAACTGTTATGAAAACTCGGGTCGCAAATACTTAAAGGTTGAGAAATGCTGTATTAGTGTATTGACAATAATTTGTATTTAATGGTGCACAGAGCAGGGACTATAAAGAAGTACTTTAAGATTTTAATTCTATTGCAGACCAGGCTTGTGCATGTTCATCAATTTGTGTCGATGTCCAGGTCTTTATGGCCTCATATATTTTATTTATTGTAATAAGTTGTGTGAATTTTTTGGTAATCAGATTAATTCATTTTATGCTACTTTGTTCAGTAGTTTCATTTAGTTGTACTCTTTCAAAACATATGACCGCTCTCCATTGTGTAGGTTAGGGTTACCTTGCGGGTCCTGTTAAATCTTAACAGTGGGGCTCCAAGCAGCTCCCAGCCGAACTGAAACCAGAGGTGCATGAGAAATGCACATAGACTCTTGAAAATACAACAATTACTCTCCTTTATTGCCAACAATTATTGTTCAAGCGCAAACCAAACACAAAATAAAAGTTGAATGTCATGCAAAAAAACAAAACAAAAAAAGCTTGAATCCACAACCACTCAAATCAAAATCAAAAGTCCAACAAACCCTAGAGGCTGAAAAGTGAGATAACAGTTACAATATATACATGTGTTGAACGTGAATTCTGCAGGAAGGAAAAAAAGGTTTCTTTCTTAACCTAATACAAGACCCCTTTCTTCCAGAAAAAAAATATTTACTGTACAAGGTTCTTTGCAAACTTCACAAGCTTGAACTCCCCAGCACCTCACTCTTTCCTCACCAGCAACCTTCACTCTGTATCTTCTCTCCATGCGACTTCGAGTTATCTGCAATGCCACCTACTAACTCTGCAACCCAGATCTGGCCTGAAGACAGACCACCTCTAGTGTCCACTCCACCCCCTTTATATGGCCATATGTTTCTTAGTGACCAACCGCCAGTGACACTCTTGCTTTTTACACGTGTCTTGGCTTCATGGCGGCTACTTTGTGAGGTGACCACCGTGTACCTGGCACCTTGTCTTAAGGCTGGCCACCCCAAAATATTTTCTTAAAGGACTGGAGGTTGACATTGCTTTTACCGCTACCATCAGATGCTGGTGACAATCTCAGTGCGTCTCATGCACCAGTGAAAGAAAGAAAAAAAGTCTAAATGCACTGTTTTAACTATTCACAGCGGCATGCACAAGATTGGGCCCCCTTGCTTAAAATGTCTGTTACTGTGAATAGTTAAGTGAGTAGAAGATGAACTGATCACCAAAAGGCTTAAAGTTAAAGATGACATGGCCCTTTAATATTTTAAGCAAGATTACATTTTTATTTCCATCATTCATAGGTATGAAAGACCAAAAAACAAATGAAAAGGCGCTGAAGAAAAACTTTTGGCCCCCGATATTGTCAGTAATTAGTAAGACCCCCCCTTTGTCAAGTATTACAGCTTGCAAAATCTTTTTGTAGCCAGCTAAGAGTCTTTCAGTTCTTACTTGCGGTATTTTCACCCATTCATCCTTATAAAAGGCTTCTAATTCTGCAAGATTCTTGTGCCATCTTGCATGCAATGCTCTTTTGAGATCTGTCCACAGATGTTCAATGATGTTTAGGTCGGTGGACTGTGAAGGCCATGGCAAAAACATCAGCTTGCGCTTCTTAAGGTATTCCATTGTAAGATTTTGAGAGATGTTTTGATCATTACCTTGCTCTTTTTTATTTCAACCTTTTTTCCAGATGGTGTGATGTTTGCTTCCAGAATTTGCTGGTATTTATTTGAATCTATTTTTCCCTCTACCAATGATATGTTCTGTTTTGACTTCATCAGTCCACTGAATTTGTTTCCAAAATGCATCAGGCTTGTTCAGATGCTCATTTGCAAAACTTCAGGCACTGAATTTTGTGCCTAGGATGCAGGAAAGGTTTTCTTCTGCTGACTGTACCATTAGGGTCATATTTTTTCAGGTGTCACTGCAGAGTAGAACAGTGGACCACCACTCCAGAGTCTGCTAAATCTTAGTGAAGGTCTTTTACAGTCAAAAAGGGTCTTTATTTACCTCTCTAGCAATCCAATGTGCCGTCCTTTCAGAAAGTTTTCTTGGTGTTCCAGACCTCAACTTGACCTTCACCATTCCTGTTAACTGATCTCTCTTAATAACATTACAAACTGAGGAAACAGTGACCTGAAACATTACTATCTTCTTGTCACCTTCTTCTGTTTTGTGAGGTTCAATTCTTTCATATTTCAGACTGCGAGGCAGCAGCTCAGAGGAGCCCATTGCTACTGATTGTTGGTACAACGTCTGAAGAGTCCACACATTTATACAGCTTTGCAGTTTGCATCACCTAGAGTTTCCTAACGACTACGTGAACAGGCCAAAGTCCTAACAAGCTAATGAAAGTCCAAGACCACCTTGGGAAAAGTTAATCCGAGACCCAAAATATCTTGGGGTGCCCATACTTTTGCATGTTTCTCCTTTCCTTATTTCACGGCACATTTGTACAAAACACAAACAATACGCTAACCTTGCATAAAATGCTGAAAGGAATAGTATCATCTTTAACTTTACAGATTTTGGTGATCAGTTCATCTCTGCTGACTTAACTATTCACAGTAACAGACATTGTAAGCAAGGGGGCCCAAACTTTGCATGCCACTTGTGATGTGTAGCCATGGCCTGGACGTCAACAGAGTGGAATGACCAGGGGAGAGGACATTGGTGAGGCAATACCTCCCCTGGGGCAGTAGAGGGCAGCCCATCTGGGCGGTTGTGGCACCACAGACTCCCGCAGGGCATGTCTGGAGCTGGAGTTTGGTGAATCCCTGTTGGGTTCCATGGGAGCCGTCAGGGGCAGCTGCAGAGCCCTATAGAGGACCTCCAGCACACCTAGGTAATGCTGATGAGCCACCTGGAACACTTTCGGGACCTGAATAAGAGGACCGCCGCACTCCATTGAATGGCCAGAGTCGGGAGGAGAAGACAAAGACGGAAGAGGACTGGAGGGAGAAGGACTGGTGGCAAGAAAGGATTGTTGTGTTGGTGATTTGTGCACAGTGTGCTTAGTTGTAAATAAACTGGGTGAACTGTGGAACCTGTGTCCTGCCTGTGTGTGTACGGGTTTGGGTGGCTGTACAGCCCCTGGTGGCATCACACACTGTACATGAGAAAATCCTGGCTATAAATAGTTCTGCTCCCATCAACTGCGTCTACTTTGGTGCAGTGCTAAGGTACTGCATTACAGGACTTTTTTCAGAATTAGGTGATTTTCAAAAAAGGTGTCCCTGAGGTATCCCCTGAGGGAGTTCTCTTTGACTCTAGCATGTCATTTAAAGCGCATATTACAAAGTTGTCCAAATCATGTTTCTTCCATCTTAAAAATGTTGGGAAATTAAGGTGCTTTCTAAATAAACAGGATTCTGAGAAATTAATTCATGCATGTATTTCTAGTAGGATTGACTACTGCAATGCGGTGTTCACTGGCTGTTCAAACTGTTCTTTATAAAGCCTCCAGTTAATCCAAAATGCTGCTGCAAGAATTATTACAAGAACAAGAAAATACACTGCGGTGGGCTAGCGCCCTGCCCAGGGTTTGTTTCCTGCCTTGCACCCTGTGTTGGCTGGGATTGGCTCCAGCAGACCCCCGTGACCCTGTAGTTAGGATATAGTGGGTTGAATAATGTATGGATGGACAAGAAAATACAAACACATAACTCCAGTTCTTAAATCCTTACACTGGCTCCCGGTTAAGTTTAGAGCATATTTAAAAATCCTGCTTTTAACATATAAAGCATTAAATGGTCAAGGTCTGGCTTACTTGTCTGAACTTATCATGACTTACAAACCTGAGTCCATATTAAGATCTCAAGATGCCAGTCTGTTTATGATTCCAAGGATTAATAAAATAACAGTGGGAGGTCAAACTTTTAGTTACAGGGCCCCTTAAACTATGGAGTGGTCTGTCTGCTACTATAAGAGATGACCCTTCTGTCTCAGCTTTTAAACCACGGCTGAAGACTCACTACTTCAGTTTAGCATACCCTGACTAGAGCTGCTGATTAAATGTACAGACTGCATCTCTGTTGTTAGTCATTAGCACTAAAACATAAGTAACATGATAGTTATAATTTGTTACTAACCCTCACCTATTCTGTTTCTCTTCTCGGTACTCAAATGTGGCACTTGGTGCTACAGCCCACTTGCCAAGTTGTTTTGCCTGCCTAAGGTAAAGTCATCTCTGATGGAGGATTGCACGAATCGTGGGGTAGAGGGGTCCTTTCATCGGATTGGCTGGCCTAGCGCTGACTTAGCTATGGAATGGCCAAATGGTGGAGGCAGCTTGATGGCTGAGGTCTCCAGGACTCTGAACAAATCTAAATCGTATTAAGTGATATCACCTACTGTTGAATTCTGTTCCATACTTGTAAAATGTTTATTTTTATACTGTATGGAGGATTTGTTCTGTTCTGTGTATTGTACTGTATTATATTGACCCCCTTTTTTTTTTGGGACTCACTGCATGCCCAACCTACCTGGAAAGGGGTCTCTCCATGAACTGCCTTTCCCAAGGTTTCTTCCATTTTTTCCCTACTAGGGTTTTTTTTTGGGAGTTTTTCCAAGTCTTGTTAAAGAGTCAAGGCTGGGGGGCTGTCAAGAGGCAGGGCCTATTAAAGCCCATTGCTGCACTTCTTGTGTGATTTTGGGCTATACAAAAAAAAATTGTATTGTATTGTATTGTATCAGAGCTGGGGCTGCTGCTCTTTATAATATACATTCATGATCTGAAAACAATATCATCAATAAGCTGGATAAGTTTGCAAATGAAACCAAACTAGATGAAAGGACAGATAATTAGAAACAGCGAAACTGTTACAAAGGGACTTGGAGAGCATACAGGTTTGGCCAGATTTGTGGCAGATGAAATTTAATGTTAGTAAATATAGAGTATTACATGTGAGAAGCAGAAACATGAGATATGAATATGGGATGGGATGTATGAAACTTGTGGAAGTAAAACAACTTCAAGTTCAATCAATTAGATTTTTACTCAGTCACAGATGAGTACATGGATTCTACGTTGCAAGGCAGAAGAGCAGTTACATTTTTGTCTATTGACTTTTTATAATTTCTTCTTCCTCCCTCTTCCCCTTATTTCTTAAAAATAAACATAATATCGCTTACTTAAGCATTTTGTTTTAGTACGCTAATGGGACATCTGTTCTTATTTTTCACTGATCAGATAGACCCTAAAGAAGGAAAGGTCATCTTTCCTGTGTCAAATAGATGCGTTCCTAAGAAACTGGAAATTATCTTTGGTCAGCTTACTGCACCCTGTCTTATGACAGACGCCTGTGTGAATAACCTGCTGTTAAAGCAAAACGGCTTTGTCAGCTATTAACCCTTAGTAGCTTGCAAGCAGTTAATTTTTCTTTCACAAACTTCAAACTACAACTTATGAAAAGGATGTAGAGTTCCCTGTGGATAAAGACACAACATTTCAGATGTACAGCTCACCTGACGAAGGGCATACAGTTGAACCATTGTGTGTTTAACCTTCTTTACTTTCCAGCATGGAAACAAGCTTTGTCACACACATGCACATGAGAGGCAACTGAAGGGCTCAAAAAGGGATAATCCCATGCCAGACCAGGGGGTGGCTGAGTGCACTGGTTCTTCCTCTTTTTTCATCTGCAGACCAACCACAGGAAACTCTGCCTGGACTCGATGACATCACTTCCGGTTCCTGCCAGAATGACGTCATTTCCTCTGCCCATGTTTCTCTGTTTGAACTGTTCTGTTTTGGACTGATGTCTGTCAAGACCTTTTCATTTGTTGAACCCAACCCTCATCTTTGGCAGCCTATTTCAAGTACAATGGTGGCTGCCCCAAAACCTTTTCCTGTGTTGCCTGAATTATTTCACAGCTTTAACATTTTTTATCCTATGTTTAAGTTATATGAACAACAACAACAACATTTATTTATATAGCACATTTTCATACAAACAGTAGCTCAAAGTGCTTAATATGAGACAGTAGAGAGACTTCACCTGGAGTACTGTGTTCGGTTTTGGTCTCCATAGTACAAAAAAGACAAAAGCAGCATTAGAAAGTCCCGAATAGGATAACTAAGCAGATTCAGGGACTGAGATTCGATGTTAATTAATGTTGATTTATTTTGTTTTATAATTGTGTCTTTCATTTTTCTATTCTTTAATATGTAAAGCACTTTGAGCTACTGTTTGTATGAAAATGTGCTATATAAATAAATGTTGTTGTTGTTGAGATATATAAACTATGAGAAGAGACTGAAGGAGTTGGAACTTTTCCATTTAAGTAAACAGAGATTAAGAAATGGCATGATCAATGAGTTAAAAATTATGAAAGGAATAAGTAAAGTGGACCCCAGTTGTTACTTTAAAATAAATTCAGCAACAACCACACAGACACACATTTCGAAGCTTCTTAAAGGCAAATTTCGCATACTGTAAATGCTTTTCTTCACGCAACGAACCCTACCCAAATGGAATAAATAACCAGCTAGTATGGTGGAGAACAGGGCTTGTTTCTCTTGCACAATTTGGCTCAAAAACTAATCAGCACATCATCATCTCATAACAGGCTTACGTTTCGAGTTTGGTATTTTTCTGTCCAGCTGTTTTAGCTCTAGACCGTCCTTAAGAAACTGTGACACACGCACAGACACCCATCATCGAGATATCAATGTTTTCAGTGTCAGGGGACCCTAAAACGTTGAGATCCATCAAAAACCAGGCATCAAAATTTTTGATCAGTCTAAAGCTTTTGCTCCTCCCCCATAGACAATAGGTTATGGTGGGGGAGGGTGCAAAGCAAAAATATTGACATAGTAAAGCATGGTAATCACTTTATTATTTTGTCTCCCCTGTGAGTTTTCTGCCTCACTCCGCGCTGTCAGTGCAACGCGGCCGCAGGGAGCTTAAACAACTTTCTTCATCCATGTAAAAACGACAAGGGCGAGCTTTCTTGAAGGCTTTTAATGGACGTTCCTTGTTGTAAACTGAAATATATACAAAAGAAACATACAGGTATTTACAGGTTAGAACCAAAGATAATAAATAATGATTTACAAAGCAATACATATCAGAGAGTATACATTAAACAATGAAGCTTTAAAAGACACTTTCAAGGCGAGTGACTTCCACTGTTGGATCAAGACAAAGAGAAGCACATAGACAGAGGTTCAAATTGCTGCGTAGCACAACTAACCAGATCCAGGGGTTTATATACCTTGAAGATCTGTTTCAGACGAGACCGAAACAAGAGATAAAGGGGTGCCTACGTGAGACGCATGGGGTGTATTGTATTTAAATGTTT
>NW_024379310.1:0-18695 GCF_016835505.1 Polypterus senegalus
TGCTTTTAGGGGTGAAATAAATTTTGGGAAACATTGTGGCCTTTTTTTCCACCAGGAAACTGTTTAAAAAAGTTCATTTCTGTAAAAACTATGTCGGAGTTTTCAAAAGGTTTCACAACATAGAATTAAGACTATTTTAACTCAACTTAAATTTTGCCCCAAAGCAATAAGGATTTTTAAAAGTGAGTTTGAGATTGAATGCACTTGAAAACAGTTGGAAACCATCCAAACAGTTCTTAACCATAAGGGTACTGGGGTTTCATCATTTAGAACTGCCTTTACCAGAGTATTTTGACTTTCCACAGAGTTAGAGTTGAAGGTAACCTGAATTCACCATAACGCGCTTTTAAGGGCTGAAAATCACTTTGTGTATATTACGTGTGACGCCTTGTTTTCCACCAGGGAAAATGTTCAAAACAGTTCATTTCTGTAAAAAACTATGTCGCAGATGTGTTTTAAGTGGTTTTACAACATAGAAGTTAAGACTCATTAAATTTAACTCAACTTCAGTTTTTGCCCAATGCAACTCAATCGGAATTTCAAAAGGTGAGTTTGATATGTTGAATTGCACTTGAAAAACAGTGGGGAAACCATCCAAACAGTTCTTAACTATAAGGGTACTGGGATTTCATCATTTTGAACTGCTTTTTCCAGAGTATTTTGACTTTACACAAGCATGCTAGAGTTGAAGGTAACCTTATTTCACCATAACGCCGCTTCAGGGACTGAAAATAACTGTGTACACATGTGTGACGCCTTGTTTTCCACTAGGAAACTGGTCAAAACAGTTCATTTCTGTAAAAAACTATGTCGCTGATGTTTTTCAAGTGGTTTCACAACATAGAAGTTAAGACTAATTGAGTTTCACTCAACTTTAGATTTGGCCCAATGCAAGTCAAGGGGATTTCAAAAAGTGAGTTTTTAGATGTTGGGAAATGCACTTTTAAAAACAGTTGTGAAACCATCCAAACAGTTCTTAACTATAAGGGTACTGGGGCTTCACCCCGAACTGCCTTTTCTAAATTTTGACTTTCCACAGAGTTAAAAGCTGGGAAAGGGAACCTGAATTTCATAACACTTTTTTAAGACCTGAAACAACCCTTTTTGTACACATGTGTGATAACCTTTTTTTTCCAACAGGAAACCCTTTTCAAAAAAGTTCATTTCTGTAAAAAATATGTCGGGGATGTGTTTCAAGTGTTTTAACTTTCACAAATAGGAAGACTCATTAAATTTAACTTTAACTTAAGTTTTTTGCCCAATGCAACTAATAGGGTTTTCAAAACCGGTTTAAGGGAATGCACTTTGAAAAAACAGTTAAAAAACCCTCCAAACAGTTCTTAACCTAAGGGCACGGGGGTTTTATCATTTAGAACCGCCTTTACCAGAGAATTTTAATTTTCCCGGTTGGTTGAAGGTAACCTGACTTCATCATAACACTTTTTAAAAACCTAAAAAACAAGGTACACATCTGTGACGGCTTGTTTTTCCACCAGGGAAAAAGTTCAAACAGTTCATTTCTGTAAAAAAAAATATTTTCACAGATGTGTTTTAAAGGGTTTCCAAAATAGAAGTTAAGACTCCCCCGGGGTTTCACTTTAAATTCAGGTTTTTCCCTTGCAAGTTAATGGGGATTTTAAAAAATGGGGTTTAAATTTAAATTTTTGGAAAAAAAGTTTGGGAAAAAAAATCCAAACAGTTTTTAACCATAAGGGTACTGGGGGATTTCCCCCATTTAGAACTGTTTTTTTAGTATTTTACTTTTAAAAGCCGGGTAGGAAAAAAGGGGGAACCTTATTTCACCAAAAACGCCTTTAGGGCCCGGGGGAAAACACTTTTTTGGGAATTACGTGGACGCCTTTGTTTTCCAAAGGGAAAAGTTCAAAAAAAAGTTTATTTTTTTAAAAAACTATGTTGCAGGGTGTGTTTCAAGTGGGGTTTTAAAAAAATAGAAATTAAGACTCATTAAATTTTAAATCAACTTCAGTTTTTGCCCTTGAAACTCAATAGGAATTTCAAAAAGTGAGTTCGAGATGTTGAATTGCACTTTGAAAAACAGTTGAGAAACCATCAAACAGTTCTTAACCTATAAGGGTACTGGGTATTTCCATCATTTAGAACTGCTTTTACCAGAGTATTTTGACTTTCCACAGAGTTAGAGTTGAAGGTAACCTGAATTCACCATAACGCGTTTCAAGGGCTGAAAATCAATTTGTGTACACATGTGTGACGCCTTGTTTTCCACCAGGAAACTGTTCAAAACAGTTCATTTCTGTAAAAAACTATGTCGCAGATGTGTTTTAAGTGGTTTCACAACATAGAAGTTAAGACTCTGTCAAATTCAACTCAATCTCAGTTTTAGCCTAAATGCAAACTAAATAGGATTTCAAAAGCTGAGTTTGAGATGTTGAATTGCACTTTGGAAAAGGAAATGAAACCATCCAAACAGTTCTTAACCATAAGGGTACTAGGATTTCATCATTTAGAACTGCTTTACCAGAGTATTTTGACTTTCCACAGCTGCTAGAGCTGAAGGCTGCAACCTGATTCTCACCATAACGCTGCTTCAAGACCTGAAAACAACTTTGTGTACATATGTGTGACGCCTTGTTTTCCACTAGGAAACTGTTCAAAACAGTTCATTTCTGTAAAAAACTATGTCGCTGATGTGTTTCAAGTGGTTTCACAACATAGAAGTTAAGACTCATTGAGTTTCACTCAACTTCAGTTTTGTCCATTCCAATGTAATGGGGATTTCCAAAAAGTGAGTTTAAGATGTGAAGTGCACTATGAAAAACAGTTGGGAAACCATCCAAACAGTTCTTCAACCATAAGGGTACTGGGGATTTTATCATTTAGAAACTGCTTTTTACCATAGTATTTTTGACTTTACACAGCGTTAGAGTTGAAAGGTAGCCTTATTTCATTGCTAACGCGCTTTCAGGGCCTGAAATTCACTTTGTGTACACATGTGTGACGCCTTATTTTCCACCAGGAAATTGTTCAAAACAGTTCATTTCTGTAAAAAACTATGTCGCAGATGTGTTTCAAGTGTTTCAACTTTCACAACATAGAAGTTAAGACTCATTGAGTTTCACTCAACTTCAGTTTTTGTCCAATGCAACTCAATAGGATTTTCAAAAGCTGAGTTTGAGATGTTGAATTGCACTTTGAAAAACAGTTGGGAAACCATCCAAACAGTTCTTAACCATAAGGGTACTGGGGATTTCATCATTTAGAACTGCTTTACCAGAGTATTTTGACTTTACACAGAGTTAGAGTTGAAGGTAACCTTGAATTCATCATAACGCTTTTAAAGGCCTGAAAACAACTTTGTGTACACATGTGTGACGCCTTGTTTTCCACCAGGAAACTGTTCAAAACAGTTCATTTCTGTAAAAAACT
Organism: Polypterus senegalus; assembly: GCF_016835505.1. NCBI lineage: Eukaryota > Metazoa > Chordata > Cladistia > Polypteriformes > Polypteridae > Polypterus > Polypterus senegalus. The sequence goes on from NW_024379310.1 coordinate 3,406, forward strand.
ATGTCACAGATGTGTTTCAAGTGGTTTCACAACATAGAAGTTAAGACTCATTGAGTTTCACTCAACTTCAGTTTTGTCCATTGCAAAGTAATGGGGATTTCAAAAAGTGAGTTTGAGATGTTGAAGTGCACTTTGAAAACAGTTGGGAAACCATCCAAACAGTTCTTAACCATAAGGGTACTGGGGATTTACATCATTTAGAACTGCTTTTACCAGAGTATTTTGACTTTCCACAGCTGCTAGAGTTGAAGGTAACCTTGAATTCATCTATAACGCGCTTTCAAGACCTGAAACAATCACTTTGTGTACACATGTGTGACGCCTTGTTTTCCCACAGGAAACTGTTCAAAACAGTTCATTTCTGTAAAAAACTATGTCGCAGATGTATTTCAAGTGGTTTCACAACATAGAAGTTAAGACTCATTGAGTTTCACTCAACTTCAGTTTTTGTCCATTGAAACTCAATAGGGATTTCAAAAAGTGAGTTTGAGATGTTGAAGTGCACTTTGAAAACAGTTGAGAAACCATCCAAACACTTCTTAACCATAAGGGTACTGGGGATTTCATCATTCAGAACTGCTTTTACCATAGTATTTTGACTTTACACAGCGTTAGAGTTGAAGGGAACCTGACTTCATCATAACGCCGCTTCAAGGGCCTGAAATTCACTTTGTGTACACATGTGTGACGCCTTGTTTTCCACTCAGGAAACTGTTCAAAACAGTTCATTTCTGTAAAAAACTATGTCGCAGATGTGTTTCAAGTGTTTCAACTTTCACAACATAGAAGTTAAGACTCATTAAATTTAACTCAACTTCAGTTTTGCCCAATGCAACTCAATCGGAATTTCAAAAGGTGAGTTTGAGATGTTGAATTGCACTTTGAAAACAGTTGGGAAACCATCCAAACAGTTCTTAACCATAAGGGTACTGGGATTTCATCATTTAGAACTGCTTTTACCAGAGTATTTTGACTTTACACAGAGTTAGAGTTGAAGGTAACCTTATTTCACCATAACACGCTTCAAGACTGAAAAACACTTTGTGTACACATGTGTGACGCCTTGTTTTCCACCAGGAAACTGTTCAAAACAGTTCATTTCTGTAAAAACTATGTCACAGATGATGTTTCAAGTGTTTTCACAACATAGAAGTTAAGACTCATTGAGTTTCACTCAACTTCAGATTTTGTCCAATGCAAGTTAATGGGGATTTCAAAAAGTGAGTTTAAGATGTTGAAGTGCACTATGAAAAACAGTTGGGAAACCATCCAAACAGTTCTTAACCATAAGGGTACTGGGGATTTCATCATTTAGAACTGCCTTTACCAGAGTATTTTGACTTTCCACAGAGTTAGAGTTGAAGGTAACCTGAATTCATCCAGAACGCTTTTCAGGGCCTGAAATTCACTTTTTTGTACACGTGTGTGACGCCTTGTTTTCCAACAGGAAACTGTTCAAAACAGTTCATTTCTGTAAAAACTATGTCGCAGATGTGTTTCAAGTGGTTTCAACTTTCACAACATAGAAGTTAAGACTCATTAAATTTAACTCAACTTAAGTTTTTGCCCAATGCAACTCAATAGGAATTTCAAAACCTGAGTTTGAGATGTTGAATTGCACTTTGAAAAACAGTTGGGAAACCATCCAATCAGTTCTTAACCATAAGAGTACTGGGGGTTTCATCATTTAGAACTGCCTTTACCAGAGTATTTTGACTTTCCACAGAGTTAGAGTTGAAGGTAACCTGAATTCATCATAACAATTTCAAGGGCCTGAAACATCATCTTGTGTACACATCTGTGACGGCTTGTTTTCCACCAGGAAAATGTTCAAAACAGTTCATTTCTGTAAAAAACTATGTCGCAGATGTGTTTCAAGTGGTTTCACAACATAGAAGTTAAGACTCATTGAGTTTCACTCAACTTCAGTTTTTGTCCATTGCAAGTTAATGGGGATTTCAAAAAGTGAGATTAAGATGTGAAGTGCACTTTGAAAACAGTTGTGAAAACCATCCAAACAGTTCTTAACCATAAGGGTACTGGGGGATTTCATCATTTAGAACTGCCTTTACCAGAGTATTTTGACTTTACACAGCGTTAGAGTTGAAGGTAACCTTAATTCATCATAACGCTTTTCAAGACCTGAAAATCACTCTTTGTGTACACATGTGTGACGCCTTGTTTTCCACTCAGGAAACTGTTCAAAACAGTTCATTTCTGTAAAAAACTATGTCGCAGATGTATTTCAAGTGGTTTCACAACATAGAAGTTAAGACTCATTGAGTTTCACTCACCTTCAGTTTTTGTCCATTGCAAGTTAATGGGGATTTCAAAAAGTGAGTTTAAGATGTTGAAGTGCACTATGAAAAACAGTTGGGAAACCATCCAAACAGTTCTTAACCATAAGGGTACTGGGATTTTATCATTTAGAACTGTTTTTACCATAGTATTTTGACTTTCCACAGCGCTAGAGTTGAAGGTAACCTTATTTCACCATAACGCTTTCAGGGCCTGAAATTCACTTTGTGTACACATGTGTGACGCCTTTGTTTTCCACCAGGAAACTGTTCAAAACAGTTCATTTCTGTAAAAAACTATGTCGCAGATGTGTTTCAAGTGTTTCAACTTTCACAACATAGAAGTTAAGACTCATTAAATTTAACTCAACTTCAGTTTTTGCCCAATGCAACTCAATAGGATTTTCAAAAGCTGAGTTTGAGATGTTGAATTGCACTTTGAAAACAGTTGGGAAACCATCCAAACAGTTCTTAACCATAAGGGTACTGGGGTTTCATCATTTAGAACTGCCTTTACCAGAGTATTTTGACTTTCCACAGAGTTAGAGTTGAAGGTAACCTGACTTCATCATAACACTTTTAAGACCTGAAAACAACTTTGTGTACACATGTGTGACGGCTTGTTTTCCACCAGGAAACTGTTCAAAACAGTTCATTTCTGTAAAAAACTATGTCACAGATGTTTTTCAAGTGGTTTCACAACATAGAAGTTAAGACTCATTGAGTTTCACTCAACTTCAGTTTTTGTCCATTGCAAGTTAATGGGGATTTCAAAAAGTGAGTTTAAGATGTGAAGTGCACTATGAAAACCAGTTGGGAAACCATCCAAACAGTTCTTAAACTGGGGATTTTATAAGGGTACTTTACACAGCTGGGGATTGTCAAATGTGTGATCCAGAGTTTAAGATGTGAACTGCACTTTGAAAAACAGTTGGGAAACCATCCAAACAGTTCTTAAAACATAAGGGGACTGGGGATTTTATCATTTAGAACTGCTTTTACCAGAGTAGTGACTTTGCTAGAGTTGAAGGTAACCTTATTTCACCATAACGCACGCTTTCAGGGCCTGAAAATAACTTTGTTTACACATGTGTGACGCCTTGTTTTCCACCAGGAAACTGTTCAAAACAGTTCATTTCTGTAAAAAACTATGTAGCTGATGTTTTTCAAGTGGTTTCACAACATAGTAGTTAAGACTCATTGAGTTTCACTCAACTTTAGATTTGGCCCAATGCAAGTCAAAGGGGATTTCAAAAATTGAGATTGAGATGTTGAAGTGCACTTTGAAAAACAGTTGTGAAACCATCCAAACAGTTCTTAACCATAAGGGTACTGGGGTTTCATCATTTAGAACTGCCTTTACCAGAGTATTTTGACTTTCCACTGAGTTAGAGTTGAAGGTAACCTGAATTCATCAAAACACCTTCAAGACCTGAAAACAACTTTGTGTACACATGTGTGATAATCTTGTTTTCCAACAGGAAACTGTTCAAAACAGTTCATTTCTGTAAAAAACTATGTCGCAGATGTATTTCAAGTGGTTTCACAACATAGAAGTTAAGACTCATTGAGTTTCACTCACCTTCAATTTTTGTCCATTGCAAGTTAATGGGGATTTCAAAAAGTGAGTTTAAGATGTGAAGTGCACTATGAAAAATAGTTGGGAAACCATCCAAACAGTTCTTAACCATAAGGGTACTGGGGATTTTATCATTTAGAACTGTTTTACCATAGTTTTTGACTTTACACAGCGTTAGAGTTGAAGGTAGCCTTATTTCACCATAACGCGTTTCAGGGCCTGAAATTCACTTTGTGTACACATGTGTGACGCCTTGTTTTCCACCAGGAAACTGTTCAAAACAGTTCATTTCTGTAAAAAACTATGTCGCAGATGTGTTTCAAGTGTTTCAACTTTCACAACATAGAAGTTAAGACTCATTAAATTTAACTCAACTTCAGTTTTAGCCTAATGCAAATAAATAGGATTTTCAAAAGCTGAGTTTGAGATGTTGAATTGCACTTTGGAAAAACAGTTGGGAAACCATCCAAACAGTTCTTAACCATAAGGGTACTAGGGGTTTCCTCATTTAGAACTGCCTTTACCAGAGTATTTTGACTTTCCACAGAGTTAGAGTTGAAGGTAACCTGACTTCATCATAACACTTTTCAAGACCTGAAAACAACTTTGTGTACACATCTGTGACGGCTTGTTTTCCACCAGGAAACTGTTCAAAACAGTTCATTTCTGTAAAAAACTATGTCACAGATGTGTTTCAAGTGGTTTCAGAACATAGAAGTTAAGACTCATTGAGTTTCACTCAACTTCAGTTTTTGTCCATTGCAAGTTAATGGGGATTTCAAAAAGTGAGTTTAAGATGTGAAGTGCACTATGAAAAACAGTTGAGAAACCATCCAAACAGTTCTTAACCATAAGGGTACTGGGGATTTTATCATTTAGAACTGTTTTTACCATAGTTTTTTGACTTTACACAGCGTTAGAGTTGAAGGTAGCCTTATTTCACCATAACGCGTTTCAGGTCCTGAAATTCACTTTGTGTACACATGTGTGACGCCTTGTATTCCACCAGGAAATTGTTCAAAACAGTTCATTTCTGTAAAAACTATGTCGCAGATGTGTTTCAAGTGGTTTCACAACACAGAAGTTAAGACTCATTAAATTTAACTCAACTTCAGTTTTTGCACAATGCAACTCAATAGGAATTTCAAAATGTGAGTTTGAGATGTTGAATTGCACTTTGAAAAACAGTTGTGAAACCATCCAAACAGTTCTTAACCATAAGGGTACTGGGGATTTCATCATTTAGAACTGCTTTTACCAGAGTAATTTGACTTTACAGAGTTAGAGTTGAAGGTAACCTTATTTCACCATAACGCGTTTCAGGGAATGAAAAATAACTTTGTGTACACATGTGTGACGCCTTGTTTTCCACCAGGAAACTGTTCAAAACAGTTCATTTCTGTAAAAAACTATGTCGCAGATGTATTTCAAGTGGTTTCACAACATAGAAGTTAAGACTCATTGAGTTTCACTCAACTTCAGTTTTTGTCCATTGCAAGTTAATGGGGATTTCAAAAGTGAGTTTGAGATGTGAAGTGCACTTTGAAAAACAGTTGGGAAACCATCCAAACAGTTCTTAACCATAAGGATACTGGGGATTTCATCATTTAGAACTGCTTTTACCAGAGTACTTTTGACTTTACACAGCGCTAGAGTTGAAGGTAACCTTATTTCACCATAACGCCGCTTCAGGGCCTGAAAATTACTTTGTTTACACATGTGTGACGCCTTGTTTTCCACCAGGAAACTGTTCAAAACAGTTCATTTCTGTAAAAAACTATGTCGCTGATGTTTTTCAAGTGGTTTCACAACATAGAAGTTAAGACTCATTGAGTTTCACTCAACTTTAGATTTGGCCCAATGCAAGTCAAAGGATTTCAAAAAGTGAGTTTGAGATGTTGAACTGCACTTTGAAAACAGTTGTGAAACCATCCAAACAGTTCTTAACCATAAGGGTACTGGGTGTTTCATCATTTAGAACTGCCTTTACCAGAGTATTTTGACATTCCACAGAGTTAGAGTTGAAGGTAACCTGAATTCATCATAACACTTTTCAAGACCTGAAAACAACTTTGTGTACACATGTGTGACACCTTGTTTTCCACCAGGAAACTGTTCAAAACAGTTCATTTCTGTAAAAACTATGTCGCTGATGTTTTCCAAGTGGTTACACAACATAGAAGTTAAGACTCATTGAGTTTCACTCAGCTTTAGATTTGGCCCAATGCAAGTCAAAGGGATTTCAAAAAAATGAGTTTGAGATGTTAAAGTGCACTTTGAAAAACTGTTGGGAAACCATCCAAACAGTTCTTAACCATAAGGGTACTGGGGATTTCATCATTCAGAACTGCTTTTACCAGAGTATTTTGACTTTACACAGCGTTAGAGTTGAAGGGAACCTTATTTCACCATAACGCGTTTCAGGGCCTGAAAATAACTTTGTTTACACATGTGTGACGCCTTGTTTTCCACTAGGAAACTGGTCAAAACAGTTCATTTCTGTAAAAAACTATGTCGCTGATGTTTTCAAGTGGTTTCACAACATAGAAGTTAAGACTCATTGAGTTTCACTCACCTTCAGTTTTTGTCCATTGCAAGTTAATGGGGATTTCAAAAAGTGAGTTTAAGATGTGAAGTGCACTTTGAAAAACAGTTGGGAAACCATCCAAACAGTTCTTAACCAAAATGGGTACTGGGAATTTTATCATTTAGAACTGTTTTTACCATAGTTTTTGACTTTACACAGAGCTAGAGTTGAAGGTAGCCTTATTTCACCATAACGCCGCTTCAGGGCCTGAAATTCACTTTGTGTACACATGTGTGACGCCTTGTTTTCCACCAGGAAACTGTTCAAAACAGTTCATTTCTGTAAAAAACTATGTCGCAGATGTGTTTCAAGTGGTTTCAACTTTCACAACATAGAAGTTAAGACTCATTAAATTTAACTCAACTTCAGTTTTTGCCCAATGCAACTTAATAGGATTTTCAAAAGGTGAGTTTTAGATGTTGAATTGCACTTTGAAAAACAATGGGGAAACCATCCAAACAGTTCTTAACCATAAGGGTACTAGGGGATTTCATCATTTAGAACTGCTTTTACCAGAGTATTTTGACTTTATACAGCGTTAGAGTTGAAGGTAACCTTATTTCACCATAACGCGTATCAAGGGCTGAAAATCAGTTTGTGTACACATGTGTGACGGCTTGTTTTCCACCAGGATACTGTTCAAAACAGTTTATTTCTGTAAAAACTATGTCGCAGATGTGTTTCAAGTGGTTTCACAACAAAGAAGTTAAGACTCATTGAGTTTCACTCAACTTCAGATTTTGTCCATTATGCAAGTTAATGGGGATTTCAAAAGTGAGTTTGAGATGTTGAAGTGCACTTTGAAAAACAGTTGGGAAACCATCCAAACAGTTCTTAACCATAAGGGTACTGGGGATTTCATCATTTAGAACTGCTTTTACCAGAGTATTTTGACTTTACACAGCGTTAGAGTTGAAGGTAACCTTATTTCACCATAACGCGCTTTCAGGGCCTGAAAATAACTTTGTTTACACATGTGTGACGCCTTGTTTTCCACCAGGAAACTGTTCAAAACAGTTCATTTCTGTAAAAAACTATGTCGCAGATGTGTTTCAAGTGGTTTCACAACATAGAAGTTAAGACTCATTGAGTTTCACTCAACTTCAGTTTTGTCCATTGCAAGTTAATGTGGATTTCAAAAGTGAGTTTCAAGATGTGAAGTGCACTATGAAAAACAGTTGGAAACCATCCAAACAGTTCTTAACCATAAGGGTACTGGGGATTTTATCATTTAGAACTGTTTTTACCATAGTATTTTGACTTTACACAGCGTTAGAGTTGAAGGTAACCTTATTTCACCATAACACGTTTCAAGGCCTGAAATTCACTTTGTGTACACATGTGTGACGCCTTGTTTTCCACCAGGAAACTGTTCAAAACAGTTCATTTCTGTAAAAACTATGTCGAGATGTGTTTCAAGTGGTTTCACAACATAGAAGTTAAGACTCATTAAATTTAACTCAACTTCAGTTTTTGCCCAATGCAACTCAATAGGAATTTCAAACGTGAGTTTGAGATGTTGAATTGCACTTGAAAAACAGTTGGGAAACCATCCAAACAGTTCTTAACCATAAGGGTACTGGGGATTTCATCATTTAAAACTGCTTTTACCAGAGTATTTTGACTTTACACAGCGTTAGAGTTGAAGGTATCCTTATTTCACCATAACGCGTTTCAGGGCCTGAAATTCACTTTGTGTACACATGATTGACGCCTTGTTTTCCGCTAGGAAACTGTTCAAAACAGTTCATTTCTGTAAAAAACTATGTCGCAGATGTGTTTCAAGTGGTTTCACAACATAGAAGTTAAGACTCATTAAATTTAACTCAACTTCAGTTTTTGCCAATGCAACTCAATAGGATTTCAAAAGTTGAGTTTGAAATGTTGAAGTGCACTTTGAAAACAGTTGGGAAACCATCCAAACAGTTCTTAACCATAAGGGTACTGGGGATTTCATCATTTAGAACTGCCTTTACCAGAGTATTTTGACTTTCCACAGAGTTAGAGTTGAAGGTAACCTGAATTCACCATAACACTTTTCAAGACCTGAAAACAACTTTGTGTACACATGTGTGATGGCTTGTTTTCCACCAGGAAACTGTTCAAAACAGTTCATTTCTGTAAAAACTATGTCGCAGATGTGTTTCAAGTGGTTTCACAACATAGAAGTTAAGACTCATTGAGTTTCACTCAACTTCAGTTTTTGTCCATTGCAAGTTAATGGGATTTCAAAAGGTGAGTTTAAGATGTGAAGTGCACTTTGAAAAACAGTTGGGAAACCATCCAAACAGTTCTTAACCATAAGGGTACTGGGGATTTCATCATTTAGAACTGTTTTACCAGAGTATTTTGACTTTACACAGCGTTAGAGTTGAAGGTAACCTTATTTCACCATAACTTAGCTTCAGGGCCTGAAAACAACTTTGTGTACACATGTGTGACGCCTTGTTTTCCACCAGGAAACTGTTCAAAACAGTTCATTTCTGTAAAAAACTATGTCGCAGATGTGTTTCAAGTGTTTCAACTTTCACAACATAGAAGTTAAGACTCATTAAATTTAACTCAACTTCAGTTTTTGCCCAATGCAACTCAATAGGATTTTCAAAAGCTGAGTTTGAGATGTTGAATTGCACTTTGAAAAACAGTTGGGAAACCATCCAAACAGTTCTTAACCATAAGGGTACTGGGGTTTCATCATTTAGAACTGCCTTTACCAGAGTATTTTGACTTTCCACAGAGTTAGAGTTGAAGGTAACCTGACTTCATCATAACACTTTTCAAGACCTGAAAACAACTTTGAGTACACATCTGTGACGGCTTGTTTTCCACCAGGAAACTGTTCAAAACAGTTCATTTCTGTAAAAAACTATGTCGCAGATGTGTTTCAAGTGGTTTCACAACATAGAAGTTAAGACTCATTAAATTTAACTCAACTTCAGTTTTTGTCCAATGCAACTCAATAGGAATTTCAAACGTTGAGTTTGAGATGTTGAATTGCACTATGAAAAACAGTGGGGAAACCATCAAACAATTCTTAACCATAAGGGTACTGGGGATTTCATCATTTAGAACTGCTTTTACCAGAGTTTTTGACTTTACACAGCGTTAGAGTTGAAGGTAACCTTATTTCACCATAACGCATTATCAAGGGCTGAAAATCAGTTTGTGTACACATGTGTGACGGCTTGTTTTCCACCAGGATACTGTTCAAAACAGTTTATTTCTGTAAAAAACTATGTCGCTGATGTTTTTCAAGTGGTTTCACAACATAGAAGTTAAGACTCATTGAGTTTCACTCACCTTCAGTTTTTGTCCATTGCAAGTTAATGGGGATTTCAAAAGGTGAGTTTAAGATGTGAAGTGCACTTTTAAAAACAGTTGGGAAACCATCCAAACAGTTCTTAACCATAAGGGTACTGGGGATTTCATCATTTAGAACTGCTTTTACCAGAGTATTTTGACTTTACACAGCGTTAGAGTTGAAGGTAACCTTATTTCACAATAACGCGTTTCAGGGCCTGAAAATAACTTTGTTTACACATGTGTGACGCCTTGTTTTCCATTAGGAAACTGTTCAAAACAGTTCATTTCTGTAAAAAACTATGTAGCTGATGTTTTTCAAGTGGTTTCACAACATAGAAGTTAAGACTCATTGAGTTTCACTCACCTTCAGTTTTTGTCCATTGCAAGTTAATGGGGATTTCAAAAGTGAGTTTAAGATGTGAAGTGCACTATGAAAAATAGTTGGGAAACCATCCAAACAGTTCTTAACCATAAGGGAACTGGGGATTTTATCATTTAGAACTGTTTTTACCATAGTTTTTGACTTTACACAGCGTTAGAGTTGAAGGTAGCCTTATTTCACCATAACGCGTTTCAGGGCCTGAAATTCACTTTGTGTACACATGTGTGACGCCTTGTTTTCAAACAGGAAACTTATCAAAACAGTTCATTTCTGTAAAAAACTATGTCGCAGATGTATTTCAAGTGGTTTCACAACATAGAAGTTAAGACTCATTGAGTTTCACTCACCTTCAGTTTTTGTCCATTGCAAGTTAATGGGGATTTCAAAAGGTGAGTTTAAGATGTGAAGTGCACTTTGAAAACAGTTGGGAAACCATCCAAACAGTTCTTAACCATAAGGGTACTGGGGATTTCATCATTTAGAATTGTTTTACCAGAGTACTTTGACTTTACACACAGCTGTTAGAGTTGAAGGTAACCTTATTTCACCATAACGCGTTTCAGGGCCTGAAAATAACTTTGTGTACACATGTGTGACGCCTTGTTTTCCACCAGGAAACTGTTCAAAACAGTTCATTTCTGTAAAAAACTATGTCGCTGATGTTTTTCAAGTGGTTTCACAACATAGAAGTTAAGACTCATTGAGATTCACTCAACTTTAGATTTGGCCCAATGCAAGTCAAATGGGATTTCAAAACCTGAGTTTGAGATGTTGAATTGCACTTTGAAAAACATTTGGGAAACTATCCAAACAGTTCTTAACCGTAAGGGTACTGGGGGTTTCATCATTTAGAACTGCCTTTACCAGAGTATTTTGACTTTCCACAGAGTTAGAGTTGAAGGTAACCTGACTTTATCATAACACTTTTCAAGACCTGAAAACAACTTTGTGTACACATCTGTGACGGCTTGTTTTCCACCAGGAAACTGTTCAAAACAGTTCATTTCTGTAAAAAACTAGTGTCACAGATGTGTTTCAAGTGGTTTCACAACATAGAAGTTAAGACTCATTGAGTTTCACTCAACTTCAGTTTTTGTCCATTGCAAGTTAAAGGGAATTTCAAAAAGTGAGTTTAAGATGTGAAGTGCACTTTGAAAAACAGTGGGGAAACCATCCAAACAGTTCTTAACCATAAGGGTACTGGGGATTTCATCATTTAGACCTGCTTTTACCAGAGTATTTTGACTTTACAGCGTTAGAGTTGAGAAGTAACCTTATTTCACCATAACGTTTCAGGGTTTTGAAATTCACTTTTTGTACACATGTGTGACGCCTTATTTTCCACCAGGAAAATGTTCAAAACAGTTCATTTCTGTAAAAAACTATGTCGAAGATGTGTTTCAAGTGGTTTCACAACATAGAAGTTAAGACTCATTAAATTTAACTCAACTTCAGTTTTTGCCCAATGCAACTCAATAGGAATTTCAAACGTTGAGTTTGAGATGTTGAATTGCACTTTGAAAAACAGTGGGTAACCATCAAAACAATTCTTACCCATAAGGGTTACTGGGGATTTCATCATTTAGGAACTGCTTTTACCAGAGTATTTTGACTTTACACAGCGTTAGAGTTGAAGGTAACCTGAATTCACCATAACACGTTTCAAGGGCCTGAAAACAACTTTTGTACACATGTGTGACGCCTTTGTTTTCCACCAGGAAACTGTTCAAAACAGTTCATTTCTGTAAAAAACTATATCGCAGATGTGTTTCAAGTGTTTCAACTTTCACAACATAGAAGTTAAGACTCATTAAATTTAACTCAACTTCAGTTTTTGCCCAATGCAACTCAATAGGATTTTTAAAAGCTGAGTTTGAGATGTTGAATTGCACTTTGAAAAACAGTTGGGAAACCATCCAAACAGTTCTTAACCATAAGGGTACTAGATGTTTCATCATTTAGAACTGCCTTTACCAGAGTATTTTGACTTTCCACAGAGTTAGAGTTGAAGGTAACCTGACTTCATCATAACACTTTTCAAGACCTGAAAACAACTTTGTGTACACATCTGCTGACAGCTTATTTTCCACCAGGAAACTGTTCAAAACAGTTCATTTCTGTGTAAAAACTATATGCGCAGATGTGTTTCAAGTGGTTTCACAACATAGAAGTTAAGACTCATTAAATTTAACTCAACTTCAGTTTTTAAACAATGTCAACTCAATAGGAATTTTCAACGTTGAGTTTGAGATGTTGAATTGCACTTTGAAAAACAGTTGGTAACCATCAAAACAATTCTTAACCATAAGGGGTACTGAGAGATTTCATAATTTAGAACTGCTTTTACCAGAGTATTTTTGACTTTACACAGCGTTAGAGCTAGGTAACCTTATTTCACCATAGTAAGCGTGATTCAAGGTTGAAAATCGTTTGTGTACACATGTGTGACGGCTTGTTTTCCACCAGGATAGCTGTTAAAACAGTTTAATTTCAAAAATATGGTGATGTTTTCAAGTGGTTCACAACATAGAAGTTAAGACTCATTGAGTTTCACTCAGCTTCAGTTTTTGTCCATTGCGGTTAATGGGGATTTCAAAAGGAGTTTAAGATGTATGTAGTGCACTTTAAAAAACAGTTGGGGAAACCACCAAACAGTTCTTAACCATAAAATGGGGTTTCATCAATTTTAGAACTGCCTTTACAGGTATTTTTGACTTTCCACAGAGTTGAAGGTAACCTGACTTCTATCATAACGCTTTTCAAGACCTGAAGAACAACTTTGTGTACACTCTGTGCCGACGGCTTTTTCCACCAGGAAACTATTCAAAACAGTTCATTTCTGTAAAAACTATGTCACAGATGTGAGCTTTCAAGTGGTTTCTAATAGAAGTAAGACTCATTGAGTTTTCAGCTTTCAGTTTTGTCCATTGCAAGTTAATGGGGATTTCAAAAAGTAGTTTAAGATGTGAAGTGCACTTTGAAAAATAGTTGGGAAATATCAAACAGTTCTTAACCATAAAAATTTACTGGGGATTTTATCATTTTAGAACTGTTTTTACCATAGTTTTTTGACTTTACACAGCGTTAGAGTTGAAGGTAGCTTATTTCACCATAGCGTTTCAGGGCTTGAAATTCACTTTATTGTACACATTTGTATTTGCGCCTTGTTTTCCACCGAAACTGTTCAAAAACAGTTCATTTCTGTAAAAACTATGTAAGATGTTTTCAAGTGTTTTCAAATTTCACAACATAGAGTTAAGACTCATTAAATTTAGCTCAACTTCAGTTTTTGCCCAATGCAACTCAATAAGGATTTTCAAAAGCTGAGTTTGAGATGTTGAATTGCACTTTGAAAAACAGTGGGAAACCATCAAACAGTTCTTAACCATAAGGGTACTGGGGGTTTCATCATTTAGAACTGCCTTTACCAGAGTATTTTGTTTTTCCACAGAGTTAGAGTTGAAGGTAACCTGACTTCATCGCAACACTTTTCAAGACCTGAAAACAACTTTTGAGTACACATCTGTGGCGGCTTGTTTTCCACCAGGAAACTATTCAAAACAAGTTCATTTCTGTAAAAACTATGTAGCAGATGTGTTTCAAGTGGTTTCACAACATAGAAGTTAGACTCATTAAATTTAACTCAACTTCAGTTTTTGCCCAATGCAACTCAATAGGAATTTCAAACGTTGAGTTTGAGATGTTGAATTGCACTTTGAAAAACAGTGGGTAACCATCAAAACAATTCTTAACCATAGCAAAATTTGCACAGGATTTCATCATTTAGAACTGCTTTTACCAGAGTTTTTGACTTTACACAGCGTTAGAGTTGGAAGGTAACCTTATTTCACCATAATGCGTATCAAAGGGCTGAAAATCAGTTTGTGTACACATATTGTGACGGCTTGTTTTTCCACCAGGATACTGTTCAAAACAGTTTATTTCTGTAAAAAACTATGTCGCTGATGTTTTTCAAGTGGTTTCACAACATAGAAGTTAAGACTCATTGAGTTTCACTCACCTTCAGTTTTTGTCCATTGAAGTTAATGGGATTTCAAAAGGTGAGTTTAAGATGTGAAGTGCACTTTTAAAACAGTTGGGAAACCATCCAAACAGTTCTTAACCATAGGGTACTGGGATTTCATCATTTAGAACTGCTTTTACCAGAGTACTTTGACTTTACACAGCGTTAGAGTTGAAGGTAACCTTATTTCACAATAACGCGTTTCAGGGCCTGAAAATAACCTTTGTTTACACATGTGTGACGCCTTGTTTTCCATTAGGAAACTGTTCAAAACAGTTCATTTCTGTAAAAAACTATGTAGCTGATGTTTTTCAAGTGGTTTCACAACATAGAAGTTAAGACTCATTGAGTTTCACTCACCTTCAGTTTTTGTCCATTGCAAGTTAATGGGGATTTCAAAAAGTGAGTTTAAGATGTGAAGTGCACTATGAAAATAGTTGGGAAACCATCCAAACAGTTCTTAACTCATAAGGGAACTGGGGATTTTATCATTTAGAACTGTTTTTACCATAGTTTTTTGACTTTACACAGCGTTAGAGTTGAAGGTAGCCTTATTTCACAATAACGCGCTTTCAGGCCTGAAATTCACTTTGTGTACACATGTGTGACGCCTTGTTTTCAAACAGGAAACTTATCAAAACAGTTCATTTCTGTAAAAAACTATGTCGCAGATGTATTTCAAGTAGTTTCACAACATAAGTTAAGACTCATTGAGTTTCACTCACCTTCAGTTTTTGTCCATTGCAAGTTAATGGGGATTTCAAAAGGTGAGTTTAAGATGTGAAGTGCACTTTGAAAACAGTTGGGAAACCATCCAAACAGTTCTTAACCATAAGGGTACTGGGATTTCATCATTTAGAATTGTTTTACCAGAGTACTTTGACTTTAACAGCGTTAGAGTTGAAGGTAACCTTATTCACCATAGCGCTTCAGGCCTGAAAATAACTTTGTGTACACATGTGACGCCTTGTTTTCACCAGGAAACTGTTCAAAACAGTTCATTTCTGTAAAAAACTGTGCTGATGTTTTTCAAGTGGTTTCACAACATAGAATTAAGACTCATTAGATTCACTCAACTTTAGTTTAATGCAAGTCAAATGGGATTTCAAAACAACATG
>NW_024379311.1:0-97500 GCF_016835505.1 Polypterus senegalus
AAGATGGAAAAAAGCAGAAATACATTCTTGCTGCCATTTGTACTTTTCTTTAGTAAATGTCCTCAAGTGTTATAAAGTACCGTAATCTGCTGCAATCATATCCTGAAACTCGGTCACATTGGCAAAATGGTGGATCCATTGTGACAGACATTCTTGTTTGCTACATTTTGCTATAAAAGATAAGAAAATATTTTATATTTATTCTTAAAATGCATGCATATCTCCGTAGAAATGGTGCAACTTCAAAGTAAAAAAATACTAATAATAGTAACCTTAATATTTTAATGATCCTTGTATCAACATTATTCAATAGAAACAGTGCATTATAAAGATGAACACACAGCACTCATGTCATTTTAAACATTGAAATATTTTGAAAATGTAATGATAAAAATTGTCCATAAATCATGTTAAACTCGATTATCCAATAAATAAGTATTTATGAAGTTTATGTTACAAAGTTTTGTTGGCCTATACATCTTTAAAACATTTGAAGCATGTCCTATTGCCTTATTACCGGTAACTGAAACAGGCTGCTTTGTAAAATTCCTACATGGATTACTCAACTGAAAAAACAGACTAATTACAAATTGTTTCATAATATGGTTTAAAATGCACATGTATGCAAATTGCAGCACTCATTGATGTCAGTGTCTTCTCAATTAAAAAGGACTATTTTATAATAAATTCATAGTAGCTATAGTGTGAAAATGGTTTTCATGTTCAATTCAAAGACATTTTAAAGGCCCTAGAAGCTGATGGCAGAAAATGTAGAGACTGTTGAGTTTCAAAAATGCTGTATTAAAATGAATAAAATCAATATTGTTAGCAGTGTAGCAGGTAATTTTATTTTACAATATCAGTGAATCCTGCAGCAAGCAATGCCCAGAGGATTCCACTCCAGAAAGTGATGACGAATATGAGAAAAAGATACATTAATTCTTCATATGCTCTGTAATTATTTGTCAAATACATTAATTCCCAAAATGTATCACTGTTTCAGTTTCTTTGTCTATATTTCTTCTTAAACTTCAAATGAAAAACACAGATTGGCATATGCATTTTGGAGAAACACTGATCTTCACTGAATCTTATATTGACTCAATAAGAACATAACTGTCAGCTTGTCAAGTTGAGACTCAAATCACCACTCAACAGCTCTTAGCCAGACCCAACAGTGGTAGAAATCAAACATGTTAATTAAAGAAAGAAACTAATCCTATACCATGACAAGTCTGCTAAAAAAAGTCAGAAAAGTTGTCCATCTGCATCATTTATTTACCTTTGCAGCACCCTTCTGAAGAGGAAGCATTCATCACAAGTCTGTTACAGTATGATGAGAATGGTCAAAATATTAAGGGTATAGGTCTATTTTATAAGCAAACTAGCAAAATACCCACGCCGCGCAGTGTGCTAAAGAAGCAATGAAAAGAAAAGGAAACATTTTGAAAATAACGTAACATGATTGTCAATGTAATTGTTTTGTCACTGTTGTGTGGTGATAAGTGTTGCTGTCATATATATATATATATATATATATATGCTGTATATATATATATACACACACACACAATATAAACATATATATATATACATATCCATACATATATACATATACACATATATAGACAATATATGGGGCCAGGAAAACCCCAAACCTTTTTCGACTGTACGTGGAATTCTTTACATTGGCGTAGTCGGCAGGATACATTGTCCGAAGAAACAATGACTGAAGGACAGGATCTGAACACAGTACTCCAGGGGATGAGTGCCCAGACATCGCCATACAACAGGCCCAGGCGGCTACCAACAGAGAACTGGAGCAAGCGAGGCCCAGCTGGCCGAGGCCGGAGAATAAGACCTGATCCGCCTCATACAGCGGCCCAACCCCTGGTGCCTATGGACCCGAGGCTGGCGATGTGGAGTCATACCTCGGCATCTTTGAGCGGACGGCCACCCGGAATGAATGGCACGGTCCAGTGGGCTCCATTTGGCGCCCTACCTGAAGGGCCCGGCGCAGCGCGCCTATTACGACCTCCCCGAGGAGGAGGCCTCGCAGTATGACCTCCTAAAGCAGGAGATCCTGCCACGCTTCACGGCATAACGCCGGGCCAGCAGGCGGCAGAATGGAGAACCTGGCAATCTCGACCCAGGGAAGCTGGCCCGGCGCAGGCCTTCGAAGTTCTGGGGAAAGATGGGGCGGTGGCTACGCCCGAGGGTCCCCAAGCTAGGAAGGTAGTTGAGAAAGTGGCCTGTGAGGGCCTGGTTAATGCCCTACCTAGCTCCCTCGCCCAGCAGGTCGGAGACACCCATATAAAGAACATGTCAGGACTCCTGGAGGTCCTGGAGGCGTCAGCAAGGGCCTACCAAGCTGGGGGTCCAAAAGGCAAGTGCGTGGGAACCGACAGGATGGGTGGCCCACCCGAGCCTTTCGGCGTGCTGCGGGCCGCGCTAAAACCCAGGACAGTCTAGAGCATGCTGGGAGAGAGAAGCGCTGGCTAGGAAGATCACGGATTCTCGGCGTTTGAAGCAGATGGCAGCTCTTTAGCGAACATTCTAAACAATTAAGACACATTTACGCCAAATTTATTTACTGACAACGCAATTAATCCGGTAAGTATAACTCGCTCAACCTGGAGGTAAGTGAAGAAAATTTGGAAAGTTTACAAAATTATATTGATCAAGTTTTTGAGTCTGTTGTCATGGGGCCTAAGAAAGCAGCAGCTATCACGGAAACACCTGCTACCAAGAGAAGCCGTCCTCAAGATTCCCCCGAGGCGACCTCATCTCCCCAAGGATATATTAGAATTATTAGATTCTATAGATAAAAGGCTTTTGGGATTTGAGGGACGACTCCACCTGCTCGAAATTCTACACCAGGAGTTCCAGAACCTCCGACAATCTCTGGAATTCAGCCAGGATCAGGTGGAGCGGCTTGCTGCTGAAAACGCGCCTCTGCGGAGACTGTGTCTTCCCTGACAGAGGGATGGACACGGATCTCCCAAGACAACAAGACCCTGAAGGAGACGGTTTTGGATCTTCAGGCCCGCAGCATGAGAGACAATCTGGTGTTCGCAGCCTGCCGGAGCAGACGGAAGGACAACCGGAGGATTGCGAACAAACAATCAAGTATTTTCTCCAGACCCACATGAAGATACCCAAGAAACGGTAAAAACATCACCTTTCACCGGGTACACGCCTTGGAGCCAAGAGAGCAGACAGCAGAAGACCTCGTCCCATCGTGGCTAAATTTGAGCATTTTAAACAGAAGGATTTTGTTAAGAGCCACGGAAAGAGCTCAAAGGGAAAAATTTTAGCGTGAATGATCAATTTCCTAAAGAAATTTTGGATCGCCGCAGAGTTCTGTTCCCAATCGTAAAAATTCATCCAAGAAGGGAGCCGCTGTCATTTCTGTGGACAAGCTCTACATCAACAACAGGCTGTACAAGGAGCGAGGAGTGACAGACTGGCTTTATTAGCCCAACATCAGGTCACAAGTTTATTTTTCTTATCGGGATTCACTGGGTATGAGCATGTCAGGATATAAAAAAAAAGCTGCTATATCCGTGTTTAGATGATGGGATCACCTGTTCTCTCGCCACCCCACACCTCTAACACCTTTTCTTTTTACTTTTTTTCTTTTCTTAACCTTTATCACTCTTTCCTTTCCTTCTTTTACCTGCTTCTGGAACTTTACATCCGCATGACACAATCACACAACTTTCCTACACTGCGCACACACACAACGCATACAAACACTAGATTATAATTATTACATTTTATCATACAACCACAAACACTTTTGGTTCTGTCTGATTATTATTATTATTATTATTATTATTGTCTGATTATTATCAGCTTTAGTATTATTATCAGAATGATTATTATTATTATCAGCATTAGTATTATCATTTATTTTCAGCATTCATATTATTATTATCATCAGCATTAATAATATTATTATTATTATTATTATTATGCATATATTTTTTATTTACTTATTTATTGCTTTATTTTTATTTATATATATATATATATATTTATTTTTATTTTTTTTTTTTTTCTTCAGATTAAATTATACATTTATTTACTTAACTAACTCACCTGAAGGCACCATACATTAGCTAATCACACACACAACTATGGGTACACTAAGGTTTGTCAGTTGGAATGTTCATGGAACTGGCTCTAGAGAGAAGAGATTAAAGATTTTTGATCAGCTTAAAAGACTGCAGGCAGATGTTGTCTTATTACAAGAGACTCATAGGTCTGCCACAGTTGCAGATGAACTTAAAACATCTGAGTTTCCCACACTGTTCTCTGCCGCCTATAACTCTAGACAAAGAGGTGTAGCTATTTTAATACACAAAAATACAAATTTCAAAGTATTGGACACAGTCTCAGATCCAGATGGTAGATTTATAATACTAAAACTATCTATACAAAATCAAAGCTTATGTATTGTTAGCATATACTGTCCAAACATAGATGACCCGCATTCTTTCATAATTTTTCTCTGTACTCTCCGAACACTTGGACTGTCCACTTATACTTGCGGGAGATTTTAATTTTGGATGGATCATTCTTCAGACAGGCTCAGTACAGCTGGGACTCAGCGCAGTTGGCATTCCACTAATATAGTCAAACAGTATATGAGTGATTATGGGCTTTGTGATGCATGGCGATCTTTTATCCCAGCCGTAGAGTATACTTTTTTCTCACATGTTCATCACTCTCACTCACGTTTGGACTATTTTCTAGTCAGCAGCTCATTATTGGCTGACATTTCAGACACTGAGATACACCCTATAGTTGTCAGCGATCATGCTCCAGTTTCTTTAACTCTGTTAAATAAGAAAACAATCCCATCAGGTAAAACTGGAGGTTTAATACGTCACTGCTTAAAGATGAAGGTTTTGTGGAATATTATAAAAAAGAGTGGGCTTTATATTTAGAACACAATGACATTCCTGGAACATCAGCATCTGTTCTCTGGGAGGCAGGGAAAGCAGTGATGAGAGGTAAAATAATTTCCTTCTCATCACATAAGAAAAAAATAGAAAACAAACGTATTCAGGAATTAGAAGAAATCATTAAGTCTCTAGAGGCATCCCCAGAAGAAGAATTACAAAACAAATTGCGTAAAAGTAAACTAGAACTTAAAGGAATTATTGACAAAAAACACAATTTTAGCACAAAGACTACGAATAGAAAACTTTGAACACGGTAATAAATCAGGCAAGTTTTTAGCCAACCAGTTAAAAATAAACAAAGAGAAAACTGCCATATCTGCTGTTAAAGACTCAACTGGGAATATAGTATATGACCCTGAAAGAATAAACAACACTTTCAGAGATTTTTACAAAACCTTGTACTCACCACAGATTAACCCATCAGATAATGAGATCAATGAGTTTCTAGACAGGATAATACTTCCTAAATTATCAGATAGCCAAGCTACAGTCCTGGACTCGCCATTAACATCAGATGAGCTTCAGGAAGCTCTTAACTCCATGCCTAATAGGAAGGCTCCAGGTCCAGATGGGTTTCCAGCAGAGTTCTACAAAGAATTCTGGATCATTCTGGCGCCAACATTCTTCAGAATGATGTGTGAAATACAAGAAAATGGTAGACTACAGCCAAACATGAATTCAGCCAACATTAGTCTCCTGTTAAAACCAGGCAAAGATCCTATATTTCCTACCAGCTATCGCCCAATTTCTCTTATTAATGTTGACCTGAAAATAATTTGTAAAGCCCTTGCAAAAAGATTAGAGAAGGTAACCCCTTTCATAATACATCCAGACCAAACTGGTTTCATTAAGGGGAGACATTCATCCACAAATTCACGTAGATTACTCAACTTAATAGACTTTTCTTATAGCAGAAACATGGAAACCAGTATATTATCTCTCGATGCAGAAAAGGCTTTTGATAGAGTTAACTGGAAGTTCTTATTTGCAACTTTACATAAATTTGGTTTTGGAAACTTCTTCATAAACTGGTTAAAAATTTTATACAGTTCACCAACAGCATGCGTCAGGACAAATGACCAAACATCAGATAGCTTCTGTCTTCAGAGGGGGACCAGGCAGGGATGCCCTCTCTCCCCCTCGCTATTTGCTATCTTTATTGAACCACTAGCAGCAGCAATCAGGCAAACTACAGTTATTAAAGGCATAAAGTGTAAGAACATAGAACATAAAATCAGTCTTTATGCAGATGACGTGTTACTTTATCTTCAGAATTCTCAATCCTCTCTCTCCCAGGCAATTGAACTAATAAACTCCTTTTCAAGAGTTTCAGATTATTCAATAAACTGGTTAAAATCCACAGTTCTTCCAATTAATTTCTCTTTTGTCAATTCCCTTAATACACAATTGGAATCAGGGAATATTACATACCTGGGCATTCATGTGTCTCCCAGGCTGGCAGATCTAACTAAACTAAACTACATCCCACTATTAAAGAAAGTGGAAGATGATCTTGCTAGATGGAAATCCTTACCGATATCACTTATGGGGAGGGTTGCCACAATTAAAATGATGGTTTTACCAAGAATCAATTACTTATTTTCTATGATCCCAAACAAGCCATCATCTGATTGGTTTAGATCCCTGGACTCCTCCATCACTAAATTCCTTTGGAAGGATAAACCTCCACGAATTAGCTTAAAAACACTACAGAAGACCAAAGATAGAGGAGGGTTGGATCTACCCAACTTCTATCATTATTTCTTAACCAACAGGCTCCAATATATACCAAGATGGTTGCAACATAACCCGCTGGATGAGTCCTGGTTAGATGTAGAACAGACACTTTGCAATACTATAGAGCTTTCGGACCTACCGTTTATTAGCTCAAAAATAAGAAAGCATGAAAGCTTTAAAAGTATTAATATCAGTACCTCACTGACAGCATGGTGGGAATATCTAAAAATGACGGAGTCTTCACTAATTCCATGCAGACACACACCCATCTGGAATAATCCTGACATATTGCAAAACAATAAAATGATGAACCTCCCATACTGGAAAAGTAAAGGAATTCTATACATGGAACACATAGTTGAAGGATTGGATTTCATTCCATTTAACAGAATAGTCTCCCAATTTGGGATAGACAAGAATAGATTTTAGAATATCTCCAAATTAAATCAGTAGTTAAAGAAAAATTTAAGCTTAAAGTAGAATTACAAACACCATCAAGGGTATTAGACTTCTGTAATCTCAAACACCCCAAATTACTGTCTAAAGTATATAAAACATTGACCAAAATAGATGATACAATAGCAATTCCTATAGGCAAATGGGAGGAGGATCTATTAGTTAGCTTTGATCAGACTTTCTGGTCCCAAACCTGTTTAAAAACTTTTAAAACGATCAGAAACCCCAATTTACAACTAATTCAATACAAAATTCTACACAGAGTACACTATACAGGTCATCGGATGTTCAGGATGGGATTTGTGCCATCTGACACCTGCACACACTGCACAGACAACATTCCTGACAGTTATATCCACGCACTGTGGTCATGTCCACCTGTTCAGGATTCTGGTATAGAGTATGTGAAGACCTGTCAAAGTGTCTGAAATGTGATATCCCAACTTCCCCCTCATTTTGCTTGCTGGGGAACCTAGAGGATGTCCCGATTGAAACAAATTTGGTTCACGTGGTTCTCACTGCCATATGCATCGCTAAGAAAACTATCCTCATAAACTGGAAAAACAAAGATAATCTTTGCATTAACCAGTATAGAAATCTTTTATTGGATCATATTACACTTGAGACAGCCTCTGCCTCCACTTCAAATCAATCTCTCTGGGCTCCTTTGATCGGTTCCATCACATAGCGATGATGGAGGGTCATTGATATGGTCCTGCGGGATGCTGTGGTTGATGTGGTGGAGAGTCTGAGCTTGGAGTATCTGGAGGATCCCTGGGGTGGGTTCACTAGGGGGGTCTTGGGCTGGGGGCTGCTGCCCGACTCTGGTGGTGCTTGGGTTACCTCCGGGGTGGGCTTCTGGTGGTTGTGTGTAGGGCCTTAGGGGGTCTTGGCGGTGGCTGCGGTCGCTGCCTAGTGGCGCAATGCCCCTGGGTTGGTCTGGGTGTGGGCCTGGTGGCTGAGGGTTTGGGGGCGGCCGTCCCGGATGGGGATATGGGTGGGGCCTTGGGGATTGGGTCCTGGCATGTACGCTGCCGGGAAGAGGGCCGGAGCGTGCGGCAGTTCCACCATGGGGGGGGGGATGTCCGGGAGGGGAGGATCCAGCTTTATCCTGGGTGTCTTATGTCTTACTTAATCTGAATGTTGAGTAAATGTGGGGATGGGAGTAAATATTCTGCTGGGGTGGTGTGGGTTGGTGGCCTCAGACTCCGTGGGGCTCTGTGATGCTGCTGCTTGGGCCATGGCTAGATAGGCTGGGGCCTCCGTGCCCGGGTGGATTTTGGGAACGGAGGTGCCTATTGGGGCCAGTAGGGGAGCTGGCTCCCTGGAGGGCTCAGGCCCCTCAGCCGTTCCTCCCCATCCTCAGACATTTCCCTCCTCCTGCTCCTTCACATCATCACACAAACATGCACATAGGGCCTTGGGGTGTGGGTAAGTCAGGGGGTGCGGGTATGGATCCCGTTTCCGCAGTCCTGTGGCAGCCTACACCCCAATTTTATTTGCACATTAAACACTTCCACAAAAACATTCCACACAAATGCACACTTAGGGCCTTGGGAGTGGGCACACTCAACGGCATCCGGTGGGGAAATTTCAGCCTCACTCCGAGTGCGGTGTCCACTTCCAATTTTAAACTGCACCTAGTCACGGAGAGTTTTGGGGGGGAGGTGGGGCTGTGTGTTGGCATCAGCTGGTGTAGGCCACATGGTGCCGGCACTGCGCCCCCAACCACAAAATGCACCTTATCAGCACACACCAACACTACATTAGAGCAGGCGGAGGGAGACTAGAGGTCTTATTACACCTCTGTTCTCAGTTAGCTGCCGGGGCTGGAGGCTAGGAGTGGGAGCTGGCCGTCTGCCTGTGGTCTGGAGTGGTGGGTTGCTTTGCTCTACGTTGGATGGGGTGCCTGCTCACTATTACCCCTGCGGAACGGGCTAACTCTGACGTCCAGGAATGGCTGTACCTCAGGTACGGCAGCACCGGGACCAGAGTTAGGTAGGGTGTGTGGGGAGTGTGAATGGGTGTCTGGCGTACATCCTTGTAAGTCTTGGGTTGTATGTGTATGTGAGAGCATGAGGGAGGGAGTGTATGACTGTGTTTGTGTGTGACTGTATATGTCAGGTGGGGTTTTGGACTCCTCCCCTCTCCTGGGACATCTGGCAATACTACAACATCTTTGCCTACCCTCCCCTGCCTTAAGCATCTGTCTGGTCGCTCCCGGTGGCTGCCTGGTGGGATCTGGTTCCCTGGGCTCTGTTGGATCCTCGGCGGGTGGGTGCCCTCGGGTCCCGGGCTGCTGGGTTCCGTGGCCCGGCCGACTCGGGGGAGAGCGGCTGCGGGGGGGAGTGAGGGCTTGCCGTTGATATCTCCCGGGACTCTGCCGGCTGCTGGTTGTGACCCCCGGGGTGATCCTCTGCGCCTCTCGGGTGGGGGTTGGGGCTTCTCTGGTGACGGCCTCCCTGGGGTCTCCGCTCTGGGGTGACCTCTGGATCTCTGGGCTTGGAACTCCTCCATCTTCCGCGTTTTGGGGGCAGGTCTGTGGCCCTTCACACTCACTATTGGATGCTCCTATAGAGAAACCTTACACATACAAGCGTGCGTACACACAGGTGCTCACATGGTGATTTCATAAGTATGACTTGGACATCTTCAGCACATGATCTAAGGTTGTGGTGGCCTTAAATGCCTCAGTAATAATTACTGTATGATTGTCAGCAAACATTTTTATATATCTTCATGTAGCTGATGCAGCAATGTTTTTGTCTTGTGGTTTGTTTGTTCCCCTCTCTTTCTGCAGGTCTAGAAGCGGATTCTGGTTCATTTATTGTTTATTCTATACGAAACCCCCCTCCCCCTTTACCTCCATCTCTTCCTTCTCTCTCTTCTTTTTCTTTCACTTTTGTCTCCGTGTCCGGTTCGAATCTTAAAACATCTAAAATATTTTTAATAAAGTTTTGGTATCAGGCGTGACGTCAGCAGAAGCTGTAACGCTCCACCTGAGAGAAAAACTGTAAGGCTAGTCGCCAGCATTCAGACATCAATTCTGATTGCTTCACAGCCGAACAGGACACGGTAAAAAAAAAAAAAACCCAAAGAGAAACCGGCCTCTCCGCTGTTACAAGTGTGGAGAGTCCGGGCACCTACTACCGACCTGTCCCCTCAATTCGACTATGGAGCCGATGGACTGCACCTGGGCCTCCAAGGAAAGGTATTGTACTCCGTCGCACCCGCTGGCAGCTCCAAACACGTTGGATGGACACTGGTGGCTTTGTTTGACTCCGGCAGCAACATCACCATTGTTGCTCGCCGTTATGTATTACCGCGACAGTGGCTCAAACAGCATTTACAGGTCACATGTGTGCACAGAGAGACCAAATCTTACCGTTCCGCCCGGTGCTTCATTACCTGGAAGGGCAGGTTTCCAGTTTGATGGTGCGGTGTTGCCCGAACCCCCATCCGGTAATTTTGGGACAAGACTGGTCGCCAAACAAATTCTTGTAAGACGAACGTCACTCCCAAAGCCTCCTTAAGTCTGGCTATGAGGGGACGAGGCCCCCTTCCCGCGGCCTCCACGCCATGCTCTGGGGCAAGCCAAGATGGCGCAGGCACGTTGGGGGATGTTTCTCAGGCAACGGACTCTGACCCGGAAGTATCCGCCGGGGAAGGTACAAGCCAGGGAACACGCCCGCACAACCGCTCACAAGACCAACTGAGCAATTTAGATCATCAATTTCGATCCACGCCTGCCTCATATAAAAGGGAGCAGTGGAATGATGATTCCCTGTGGTTTGCCCGGAATGCAGTTGTTCTGCCAGGCAGCTCACAAGCTGACGGTTCCATGCCACGCGAGCCCTTCTTTGTACTGGAAAACGATCTGCTGTATCAGGTAGCAACACACGAGGGTGAGGTGCGGAAGTTGTTGCTAGTCCCGTGTACCTTCCGGCGGGAGGTGTGTGAACTGGCAGACGCTCACCTCTTAGGCACCCACCTTGAGGCCGAAAAGACACTGGAAAGAGTCAAACTCCGTTTTTACTGGCCCGGGATCAACGAGGAGGTTAATACGAAAAATATCGCACAGGAATTAGTCAACTTATTTTCAAGAGTGGGTATTCCCAAAGAAGTCCTCACGTATCAGGGTACCCCCTTCACCTCGGATACGTTCAGGGAGGTTGCCAGATTACTCAGAATAAAGCACCTAAAGACGGTCTGTCTACCACCCCCAAACAGACGGGTTGGTAGAACGATTTAACCAGACGCTGAAACAGATGTTTCGCAAGGTAGTCAGCGGATGGCGGGTGGGACCAACTCCTACCGCTAGTGCTTTTTGCCTACCAGGAGGTACCCCAGGCCTCTACGGGCTTCTCCCCCTTTGAGTTATTGTATGGATGACAACCCCGGGGGCTTTTAGACATACTAAAAGAGGGCTGGGAGGAGGAGGCCCTTCCTTCTCCAATATATTGGAGTATGTCGCGCAACTACACGACAGGCTCGCTAAAATCAGGCCTATCCTAAAAGACCACGTGACAAGTGCGCAGACAGCTCAGGCCCGGTGTTATAACCGCAACTCTGTCCTCCGAGAGTTCCTCCCGGGGGATCGAGTGATGGTGCTCGTTCCCACCTCCCACTCTAAGCTGCTAGCTCATTGGCAAGGGCCATACGAGGTTAAAGAAAGAAAAGGGCTCATCGACTATTTGGTTCTCCAGCCTAATCGTCGGCCGAGTGAGAGGATCTACCACGTCAACTTATTAAAACCGTGGAAGGACAGGGAAGAGGTCCCCGACATCCAAAGATCCCTCTCCTTATTCGCTGGCGCGTCTGCCCTTAACCTCGGTGACGAGCTGACACCCTTACAACGGCGTGAGATAACCCAGGTCATCCACGCCAACCCTGAAGTGGTGAGCGAGTCACCTGGTTGGACCACCCTGATTGCGCATGATATAGTCACAGACCCCGGAGTGATCGTTTGGGAGATGCCCTATAGACTCCCGGAGGCGAAACGCGCTGAAGTGGAACTGTAGGTGCAACGTATGTTGGATATGGACATCATTGAGGAAAGCCACAGCCCCTGGTCTAGTCCAATCGTCCTCGTTTCCAAGCCAGACGGCTCCTGGAGATTTTGTAATGACTTTAGACATCTAAACCAGGTCTCCAAGTTCGATGCCTACCCGATGCCCCAAATTGACGACCTACTCGAGCGGCTGGGTGCGGCCCGATACTTGACTACCCTTGACATGACAAAAGGGTATTGGCAAATTCCTTTAACGGCATCAGCAAAAGAGAAAACGACCTTTAGCACCCCTAGTGGACACTGGCAGTACAAGGTCCTCCCATTTGGGCTGCACGGGGCCCCAGCGACCTTTCAGAGTGTGGTGGATAGAGTGCTGAAGCCCCACCAGTCCTATAGTGCCGCCTACCTTGATGACGTCGTCATCTATTCCGGCATAGGGGAGGAACATCTATTGCAGGTCTCAGCTGTCCTCGCAACACTGGCTAAAGCCGGCCTCTGTATTAACCCCCGTAGGTGTTTCTTTGGCTTGATGAGGCCAAGTATTTAGGCTACCTTGTGGGGCGAGGACAGGTGAGACCCCAGTGTTCCAAAGTCAAAGACATCCTGGGATGGCCACGTCCGAATACCAAGAGACAGGTGCAGGCTTTCCTGGGGTTGGCCGGGTACTACCGCCGGTTCGTACCCCGATTCTCCGAGAAGGCAGCACCCTTGACTGACTTGACAAAGAAAGGCACTCCCCTTCATGTGGTTTGGAACGACAAGGCAGAACACGCATTCAGTGACTTAAAAAGGCCTAATGTCGACACCTATATTGGAACCCCTGATTTTACCTTACCCTTTATTCTCAGACCGATGCTTCGGACACAGGCCTGGGTGCGTGTTGAGCCAAAGCATCGATGGTGTCGAACACCCCGTGATGTACCTGAGCCGGAAACTGCTGGACCGGGAGACTCAGTATGCGGCGGGGGAGGAGGAAGCCCTGGCCATTAAGTGGGCCGTGACTTATCTCCGGTACTACCTGTTGGGTCATGAGTTCACTCTAGTGACTGATCACGCTGCGCTGCAGTGGATGTCCCTTCATAAGGAGTCGAACCCCGGTCACCAGGTGGTTTCTGGACTTACAGCCCTATAAGTTCACCGTAACTTATCGCCGGTGGCCTTCAGGCCAACACCGATGCCCTCTCTCGTATTCACGACCTCTCGGTTAGGTCCGCCCGTCCTGACGGTCTCTGGCTAAGGGGGGTCGTGTCACACATGCGCGAGTAGGAGGCCGCGGATGGACCTTAAAGCACTTCGAAAGACGTTCGCCGGCGGGGAATGGCGGGTACTAACCTTTTTCCTTTATTTTCCAGAACTAAAGACGCTCTCCGCCATAAGGCACTATACACGCAGTACGTCCACTTCCCTTCTTCCTCCCAAATCTTCCCTGGCGCCAACAGTCCCGTCATCCCTCACGCCTCCTTCCCAACATTCCTCCACTTCCGACTCCTCCCATATAAAATGGCCGCTGATGCCTAGTATGGCGTCGCGCAGATGAATGTTTTGTTTCTTCTGTTTTTGACCTGTTTTTTTTATTGTCTGAAGTGTATAGACAATATACGGGGCCGGAAAAACCACAAACCTTTTTCGACTGTACGTGGAATTCTTTACAACATATATATACATACATCCACATATATATATATATATATATATATATATATATATATATATATGCATAAATATCTACATATATACATAAACACAAACACACACACACACACATATATATATATATATATATATATATATATACAGTCTTTGGGGTGCGAGCAACTGTTGCTGGGGGTGCCAGAATCCATGAAGGAAGAAAAATGAAAAACATTTACAAAATCTTAATTTATTTATCCATTCCTAAATAATGAAATGGGCAGGCTATTTCGTATCAGTGCAATACGCTGTTTGTTAAAACGGATGACTCCCGCTCTTACGTGCAAGTCTGCCTGGATATTATGAACTATCGTATCTGTTCAAGTTCTATTTAAATTTTAAATAGAAGGAATTTTTATTTAGTCGACAGAATATTATTCCAGAATAAATCAACTCAAACCTTAAATAACTTTAAATAAAATAATATTTTTCTCCCCATAAAATATATCCTGTCTAAATTATACAAGTTAGAAATAAAGTAAACGTTAAAAGAACAAACATTCAAATTTCTTTACTCTTATGTAATTTTATATAAAAAATAAACTTAAATTTTAAATATCCCAAAAGATTTTGCTCACCATAAAAATATATCCTATAAAATCAAATATGAACATGGTGCATAACAAAACCTGGAAATATAAATTAAATTTGTTCTTTTCAGCAATAACAAATCAAATCATTCAGTTGTCTTTGCTCTTATGTCATTTTATCAGAGCTGGACGCCTGGCATTTTTTTTTGGCCACAAGTTCGTTTATGTTTGGTGTGAGGTTCTGTGTTGTGGAGATTCTCAGGATGGACTGCAGGTGCTCATCAGTGAGGCGACTCCAGTGTGCTGTTTTGTTAATCTTCATGACTGAGAAGAGCTTCTCACACAGATATGTGGTACCAAACATGCACAAGGTTCGAGCCGCATTTAGAAGGAGCTGGAGCATTTTTGCGGAATGGAGTGAATAAACTGTGCGGGCCGTGCAGTATCGTTCTTTGCCTTCAGTGTGCTATTACACTGCAGCTCAATCACCTCCATCTGAATCTGCACAGGTGCAGTTTCCACATGGACGGCAAATGGGTTGCGAAACAACTCAAAATTCTTTTTTTGTTCTTAAAAGTCACCAAAGCGCCGTGCGAACTCAGTGCGCAGTGCGCTCAGTTTATCAGCAAAGTGCGTTTGGGAACACCGTAGTGCCGACTTGGTTCAACATTACTTGGCAACAGGGAAAGTGGGGCAAGTTGCACTGGTGCATTTGTGTCTCCCATAAAAGTAGCTTCACTTAAAATCACTTTGTGATTTTGCACGGTAAAACGTCTGCTGAAGTGTCAGATTCTTCTTTAACTCTTCTGCTTTCTGTATCTTGTGCATTGCATTCAGGTCTTTCAGGTTATCTTGATGTTTTGTCTCATAGTGCTGTCTTAGATTACATTCTGTAATTACAGCCACATTAGCTCCACAAATGAGACACACAGGTTTACCGGCAATGTCAGTAAACATATACTCAGCCTCCCATTGGTTTTTAAAGGCTCTATGTTCAGAATCCCCTTTTCTCTTTGGCATCGTGTGGCCTAGCTTCGCAATAACTTGCAGCATCATAAGCTAGACTTGATTAACGTGGTATTTGGCAAGGCAGCTGAAGCGCTGCATTATGGGATCTGTAGTTTATTGTGTTACCAGCGCTTCATATCCCCGGGCCATTAATAACAATAATATATAAAATGATCTCACGGGCCAGATATAATTACACGCCGGGCTGGATGTGGCCTGCGGGCCTTGAGTTTGACACATATGGACTAAATAGAACTTGAAAAGATATATTTTTTCAAATGTGATCGCACAATTCAGATCGA
Source organism: Polypterus senegalus (assembly GCF_016835505.1). Classification (NCBI taxonomy): domain Eukaryota; kingdom Metazoa; phylum Chordata; class Cladistia; order Polypteriformes; family Polypteridae; genus Polypterus; species Polypterus senegalus. The sequence goes on from NW_024379311.1 coordinate 15,707, forward strand.
GTTGACGCAAGACTACAGTACATTGAGCCAGCGTGCCTGCATGCTTCAATAAGCTACCCTCCCTTCGCTCTTACTTTTTTACCGTTCATCTAATGAATACACTGAGTATGGCTTTACCAAAACAATCATTGATCGCGAATAAAGTATCCATTATTCATAAAGCTTCAATTGGTGATCTGTCTTTCTGTGTTAACGGCATATTTTTTCATACGTCTCAAACCAAGGGGATGCGAGGCTAAAATGAATCAGGAAGCGAGCGTACATACTCAGTGCATCCCCTCTCGGGAATCGATCCTCGGCACTAGAGGCGAAGCCTCTACTATTGCGCCACGGCGTGTGGTTTGTCTATTTGAGCGTAGCAGTGTAAGTTGGTTTTTGTCTTTGGAACTGTTGCTTTTTGTCTGCACACTGTGTCAGTTCACGTGAGCCGCTGAATATGGTTTTATATGTCACTCGCTCGCTTCTAATTGTTTCGCTGCCTTCTTAATTATATAATGTATGTTTTCTTCAGCGGTTTTTGGAGCTCTTCCTGGTTTTCTACGTACTGCGTGATTACGTGGGAGGTGTGATGATGTCACACGAAACTCCCCACGGCTTTCGAGCTCAACTCCATTACAGTATATGCAGAAAAATAGCTTCCAGTTATGACCATTACGTGTAGAATTTCGAAATGAAACCTGTCCAACTTTTGTAAGGAAGCTGTAAGGAATGAGCCTGACAAATTTCAGCCTTCTACCTACACAGGAAGTTGGAGAATTAGTGATGAGTCAGTGAGTCAGTAAGTCAGTCAGTCAGTCAGTGAGGGCTTTGCCTTTTATTAGTATAGATAAATTTAGATAACAGTGTCAACCAAGGCATACATTTACTCTGGTTGGCTTTTTGGTCTAAACCAAAATGACTTATTAAAAATAAAATTCTCTTTTATTATGTTCTTGTTCTTCTTATATTATTTGGTTTGAGACACCAGCCTTGATATTTCTATGTATGTAACCACTGTCCAGTCTTGTTGTTTACAGGACATGTTCTGATCTCTTAGTCATCTTTTTACTACATCTTTTTATTTTGTGTACAACCTCATCCTTCCTCCTAGTACACTTGTTTAACCATTTCAGTAGCTTCCTTTGGGACATTTTTAAACAAATTCTTATATATTTCAGTATATACTGCACAAAACAATAACTACTGTTACCTCTAAATAATTCTCACACCCCAATCTATTATAATGTATTGTAACACATAATTAAAAAAGCAGCTTGGACTACACTGTACTCCTTTTGAAACCAAACCTGTCCATGTTGTTGATCACTGCTATGTGGAAAGAAATGCATGTTTTATCATTGGCTAATACTAGAGCATATTTTAATAACTGACAGGTAAATTTCTTCATTGTCGTTTATTAATATTACCTTCAGGTATGTATAAATGAAAAATAAGACAAACAATATACTGTATAAATGATTATTTCAGAGACTCTGTATATTTATTGATCCTGAGCAAGATATTTCAGAAGTTGAAATTTATTTTTTTAGCGCTAAATTAAAGCCAGTCTAGAACATTTGTGTGTGGAAGCCTGAAGAATTTGTGTATCTCCACGTTAACTACTTCAATGAAAACTTCTCACAATATAAATATTTAAGTGACTTTTTTGTACTGCATCTTGTCGAAAAAATCAATCCTAAATTTACTACTTCAGTGGTTTATTTAATTCATTCATAGCCTTGATGTTAACGTAAGCTATCAAAACTCCATTTAACATATTTAGTGATAGATGACAACTAAACAGTGAAAATAATTCTAAATTTAAATTTTATGATCAGTTGTATATAAAACATACTCTCAGATCCTGAGAAGACATAAATATTAAATTACTATGTCTTAAATTAAAAAGCTTATACAGACATTGCAACTAGCTTCCAATAACTTGCAATGACTTTGGGTATACTGCAATATTCATGTTAGCTCCATGCCTTTTCAGGCTGAACTTTTCTTTTGTGTGTCTGTGTGGAAACGTCTCAAAATGTCATAACTTAAAAGCACTTTGTTCAGTTTGTATTTACTTCTTTGCAGGCACCATCCTTATAAATAAAGAAAAAAAGTGCACTTGTTCAATTACCAGTTTGCTCCCCGAGTGCACACAGGGTTGTGGTGGATGGGGTGGTGTGTGTTTCCATTTGAAGGGCCCTCGGGTGGATACACGTGCCTGCTACCCGTCATGTTCTTCTGGTACAACTGTGATGTTTGGAATTTGCAGTGCTGCAAAGTAAGTAACTAACGTACGACCGACATTTGTCGTGTGTATACAAGTCAGATGTGATGTGGGGTGCTGCCGAGTGTCGGTAACATAGGCACAGTCGGATGAGATATCATTTAGGCTGACACATGACCAGGAGAAAGAGGAATGTTAGACTTGGGTCATGTGGTGGTTGACCAGGGATAAAAGCCACTCTTTTTGCAAAACAAGCAGTTCATTTCAGACCAGGAGAAGGTCAATATGAGAAGAATTACAAGAAGAATGAGAAGAATTAAGGCTGCACATTTATAGGCAGCAGAATAACTGTTATTTTGATTGCCGGGGTAAGCCAGCTTTTCCTCTGAGATAGTTTTGGATAACGAGAGAGAAAAGCAAGCTAAGGTTTCTTCTTACTAATGTTCTGATTCTTTGGAGCTTGTTAAATAAGGGATTGATCTGCTTTTTGTTTAGATTTTTTTAAGGTGTGTGATATGTGATGAATGTAATTGTTTTTTAACTTTTAACTTTTTTAACTTTAACAGGTGTTTTTCATCTTAATTCATTATTGCAATGTTTGTGTGCATTTTTTTGATATTTTCTCTATTGAACATTTGTTTCCATCAAATGCATCTTTTTATTTGTTATTGTCCCATTGACTCACACTCCCAATACTTCATGTCCCTGAATTCCTGCAAAAACAAAGGTATCAACACTGGATTATGACAGTGTCAGAAATAACTGTGCAATCATGAAAAATCCAAGCACTAAGTGAATGCATTCAATGATATTTTGAAAGAGGTTATGTGTTTAATGGTATTAAAAAGGCCAAGACAGTCACAGTGTATGTCTATTAAAGGGGTATGAACCCTTGATATTTTTAGTTCATTAAATGCTTCTTGCTGTTCTTTGTTTCAGTTTACAAACTGAAATACTGGTTATTGAAAAACAACCATTCAAAAAATTACAATATAACTATCATCCTATAGATGCACAACTGTACTAATTGCTTTATATATTAATAACTATCTATTGCTACATACATTATTGATTATTTAAATTTTTTAAACAGTTAAATTCTTATAGTCTTTTGAGTCTTTGTTTCTTTTTATCTTGTAGAAAGTAAAGCCATCAAACAAATTAACCTCTAGTGGCCCACAGTACCTGTGCAAAGCCATGTCTAGCCCAACAAGCTCAAGGGGATTTCTCTCAGGGAATTCTATAGTATTATGGGATACAGTCTTTGTTTGATGGTCTAAAGATGTTGTGTGCTATTGGTGATCCCTATTTATTTCATACTTGGAGGTCAAGTGTCAGGTTGAAAAGAACTTTCTTCTTCAAACACATAGCAATGTCATAGTAGCACCCCCATAAAGACTTTTACTTGGATGGCATATTTCATACCCAAATATAAAAACTGCAGTAAACTGGACAAGAGGAGTTGTCACATAGGGTTGTGGTTCCACCAAAACAGCACTCTGTATTAGTGTTAAGTGGACAATAGATGGAAAAGAAAGGCATGCTTTTGAAAGCTGTCCTCTAAAGGATCTTCTCTGTAGGCTATTGATCTTTTAAACCTTTTTCTGCAAGTTTTTAGCCTGGATTGGGAGGTTTGGGAGGTGGGGTCATGATTCTTCTTTTGGGTTGATTTCTTGTCAGAGAATGAAAAGGAAGACAGGTTATCCACCATGACATTCTTATACAGTTCCACCAATTTACATTTGAAATCCTTCCTTGGAAGAGACAGATATTGCCTCTATGCCTGATAATAGAAAACTATAAAAATTAAAGTTAATAGTCCTGCTTAAAGTACATATAATGATTACAATTAAAAAAAAAAACATTTTGAAAATATACAGAGTACCATAAACATTTTTAAATCCATTGCCTGTTATTCTTGTATATAATAGTCATGTTCACAGTAACTATGCCAGTTGGCAATAGAGAAAAGGAAAGGGCAATCTCCAGGTGGCTGTACCCTGAAGAAATTAAAACTCTGGAGGTTAAACAAGTCAATATCTTCATTATCATGAGATTCTGATATCTGGCAAAAAGTAACCTGTCTAGTCTTTTATACTTCTTTTTAGTCATGCTGTGAATGCCACTACTTGAGGCGTTTTGGGAAAGGCTTTCTGAAAATTATGAAGGTGCAAAACCGTTAAGAATCAGGAAGCCAATTAAGTCTAGATCAGAGTGTGAATATGTGCTTATATAACATGTTTTAGTTAGACCTCTTGTAACTAGTTTTTGGATAAACTGACGCACACACATACATATACTGTACAGTCACAGGAGGCTGGGGGGTCAGGGAGGTGGCTTATACGTCCCCCGGGCCACTAGAGGGCAACCACCCTGGATGTTGAGGGGACCACAGGAAAGGAGCAAGGAGGCTCAAGCCCATTGGGACCCGTTGCCTCTGCCAGGGGCGCTCCAGCGTGGAGCCCGGGAAACATGCACCTCTGCCACAGCTGGGAAGGTGGAGGAAGATCCTTCCAGCAATACCGGGAGTGCTTCTGGGTGCAAGGGTGGCACTTCCACCACACCAGGAAGTGCTGCCAGAAGGATGTCATCAGGCACCTGGGGCACATCCAGGTGGACATAAAAGGGGCCGTCTCACTCCAATCATGGAGCTAGAGTCGGGAGCGGGAGCAGGACGAAGCTCCCAGGAGGAGAGGAAAGGCGGCCCACGGAGAATGAAGGAAAGGCCTGTGTGGAGGGTGATTGTTGCTGGGAGCACTGTGTGCTGTGTGGGACATTTGGTTAAAATAAATGTGTGTGGCATTCGACATCTGGTGTCTGTCTGTCTGTGGTCGGGCTGTTTATCACAATGGCACCCGAACAAGGACCTTTCGCCTGTTTCAAGGTGGGGAGCCATATAAAAAAATATTTTGTGAGCAGCCCGATATGGCAGACACGCCACATGTGGCACAACAACGCGGCTCACATGCACACTGTGGTCGACTTGCGACTTACCCAGGGAATGCCGCCAGTTCACAGAAGTGTCATCTCCGACCTGAGGGGGAGATTGAAAGACCCGGTGAAGCACGAGAGCCGTAAACTCCCCAACGCTCGCCGTCATGGTGGTTTCCTGGGTCGGCTTGGCGTTTTGGATGGCCACATGGAGGTTGGGCCTTCCGGAAGACGATTTCCAAGAGGTAAGTCCGTGTCCCCAAAGCAGACAGACTTCTGCTCGATGCCCGTGGGAGGCGGAGTTACGCTCCCATGTAATTTAGTGCCTGCCCATATAAGGTCAGTCCGTCAGCGGCAATCCAATAGAAACACTGCCGGTAAATATTCACGGGTGAAGGACTGTGCTTATGCAGAGGAAGATGAGATGGTCAGGGTGGTGTTTGGCACAAACTCAGCGAAACTGCGAGTGAAACTTAAGTGCTGGGTCTTAGCTAACATTAAATACAGCCGTGGACATCGCAAGAGATGGCACCAGCACAGCTGGGAACCTTCGATGCATGTACACTGAGCAGCTCACATGAAATGACGCAGTGCACAGAAAAAAAGCAACAGTTCCAAAGAGTGCTGAACAAAAACTGAATTACACAGTTGAGAAGGCAGCAAAAAAATATGAAGCGTGTGTTACATACAAGCATATTCATAAGTGCAGCTACTGTGGAAACAAAGCACATGGTGGAAAAAGTCAATGTCCCGCTAAAGGAAGACAATGTAAAAAAAAACCTGTGCATGCAGTGTGTCACGTCTCAGATAAAGAGGAAGATGAGCTGTTTATTGATGCAGTATGAATGAAACCTGTTATCTTTACAACGATTGACAAACATGGAATGTAACTTGAACACAACACATCCTACAAATACGAACCTGATTGAAAGAAATAATGATAATCAAATCCTTGATGACAGCAACACTCATAACAGTGACAAAACAATTACATTGACAATCATGTTACGTTATTTTTAAAATGTTTCCTTTTCTTTTCATAACTTCTTTAACACACTACTTCTCCGCTGCTGAAGCGTGGGTATATATATATATATATATGTATATATATATCCTGATCTACATACTCTCAAATAGACAAACCGCCGCCGTGGTGCAATGGGTAGTGGCTTCGCTTCTAGCGCCGAGGTTCGATTCCCCGAGGGGGTGCACTGAGTATGTACTGCGCGTGCTTCCGATTCATTTTACCCTCGCATCCCCTTGGTTTGAGACGATGAAAAATATGCAGTTAACGCAGAAAGACAGATCACCAATTGAAGCTTTATGAATAATGGATACAAAGCGCGTTCCTAAGACTGATCGGAGGCAAATTTCATTTCTAAAGATTACCCGACGGAAGCCTTGATAAAAGCGTGTTTTTGTGCAAACTGTCCAAATACGAACCGGAATGAAAGAAATTATAATCAAATCCTTGATGACAGCAACACTCATAACGGTCACAAAACTATTACATTTACAATCATGTTACATTATTTTAAAATGTTTCCTTTTCTTAGCACAAGCACAGCTGAGAAGCTTCGATGCATGTACTCCATAACGCTAAAAATAACGCATTTAATCACACTTTCAATTCCAAGCAAAGGGGAACTTTTGTCAATGCATGATTTCCTGGTACATCGATTACACTGTGTGCACAATTATTAGGCAAGTGAGTATTTTGACCATATCATCATTTTTAATGCGTATATTCCAACTCCAAGCTGTATTAACTTGAATGCTTATTGGATTTAAGCACGTCAGGTGATGTGTATTTGTGTAATGAGGGAGGGTGTGGCCTAAGGAGATCAACACCCTATATCAAGGTGTGCAGAATTATTAGGCAGCTAGTTTTCCTCAGGCAAAATAGGCCAAAAAAGAGATTTAACTGACTCTGAAAAGTCAAAATTGTAAAAAGTCTTTCAGAGGGATGCAGCACTTTGGAATTGCTAAGATATTGGTGTGTGATCACAGAACCATCAAACATTTTGTTGCAAATAGTCAACAGGGTCGCAAGAAACGTGTTGAGAACAAAAGACGCAAATTAGCTGCCAAAGATTTGAGAAGAATCAAACGTGAAGCTACCAGGAACCCATTATCCTCCAGTACTTTCATATTCCAGAGCTGCAACCTACCTGGAGTGCCCAGAAGTACAAGGTGTTCAGTGCTCAAAGACATGGCCAAGGTAAGGAGGGCTGAAACCCAACCACCACTGAACAAGAAACATAAGTTGAAACGTCAAAACTGGGCCAAGAAATATCTGAAGACAGATTTTTTTCAAAGGTTTTATGGACCGATGAGATGAGAGTGACTCTTGATGGACCAGATGGATGGACCTGTGGATCAGTAATGGGCACAGAGCTCCACTCCAACGTGGAGGTGGGGTACTGGTATGAGCTGGTATTTTAAAGATGAGCTAGTTGGACCTTTTGCATTGAAGATGAACTCAAAATCAACTCCCAAACCTACTGCCAGTTTTTCAAGACACTTTCTTCAAACAGTGATACAGGAAAAAGACCATGATTTTATGCTGGCCAATGCTCCATCACTTGCATCGGTTCTCCACTGCATGGCCAGCCAGTAAAGGCCTTCAAAGATGAAGGAATAATGACATGGGCCCCTTCCTCATCTGACCTAAACCCTATCGAGAACTTGTGGGCACTTCTTAAAACGCTAGATTTACGGGGGAGAAAAACAATACACCTCTCTGAAGATTGTCTGGGAGGCTGTAGTCACTGCTCCACAAAAAGCTGATCGTCAACAGATCAAGAAACTGACAGACTCCATGAATGGAAAGGCTTATGACTGTTATTGGAAAGAAGGGTGGCTATATTGGTCATTGATTGATTGATTTTTTTTTTGAAATGTCAGAGATGTTTATTTGTAAATTTTGAGGTGTTTGTTTATTATTCTCATTATAACAGATGAAAATAAACAAGTGAAATGGGAAAATTTTAATTTTTCCTTTAGTTGCATAATAAATCTGCACACTAATAGTTGCCTAATAATTGTGCACATATGTATTCCCCTGATGATGTTCACACTCACATTTCCGTTGTGAAACATTCAGGTTTCAGGTTTATTAACATTTTGGATTGACTGATAGCACTGTGTTTGTTCCATATTAAAATTAATCCTCAAAAATAAACTTGCCTAATAATTGTGCACACAGTGTACATTGATGCACACATCAGAGCTACAAAAATGTTAGAGTCGGAATAAAGCACGCTCCTCCGACTGATCGGGAGGAAAATTTCATTTCAAAAGACTACCCGACGGAAGCCTTGATAAAAGCATGGTTTTGTGCACACTGAAAAGCAAGCAAAATTAGATGCATTACAGAAAGCGGACTTTGTGGCTCTTACTGGGGATCATTGGACTTCTGTGACCGTTAGTAATTCTAATTACATCTAATTACAAAATGTTCAATGATCACACTGTTTTAGCCTAATGTACAAAATAATTTTGCCTAAGGCTACACAGAGTTTAAAGGTGAAGCTGGTCAAATTACCTTTTATGTTTCTGCCTTATTTTTTAAGAAGAAAAACTGCACTTTATGTTGAAATTTTTGTTATTATTATTTAAAGACAATACCATTCTGAAAATGTACTTAAAGTACTTAAAATACCACTTTATTTTAAGTCTGCCCAATTTTAGCCAGGGATGATATTTTTGTTTCTGTTTTGAATTGAAATGCAGTTTAAAAGCATTTTTTTCAGAAATTAAAAGAGCTTGAGTTTACAATATTCATGTCCATGTCTATTATTTGATTCTGTCGCCCACTAAAACCCCTTTAAATAAAAAAACATTTGCATTTGGGGCAAATTTTCATGTGTGATTACATACGATTAATCAAGATTAATTATTACACAGCCTCTAATTAATTACATTAATTTTTTTAATCGAGTCCCACCCCTAATATTTATATGTAGATATGTAGATTTGTATATATACAGTATGTGTATATACAGTATATATGTAGATATGTATATGTATATATGTGTGTGTGTATATATATGTATATATATGTACTGTATATATATATGTATGTATATATATATGTTTATATGTGCATGTGTGTGTACTGTATATATATATATATATATATGCCAGCAACACTCATGACAATGACAACACAATCACATTGTCAATCATGTTACGTTATCATTAAAATGTTTCCTTTTCTTTTTCATTACTTCTTTAACACACTACTTCTCCGTAAAAGCACGGTATTTTGCTAGTATATATATATATATATATATGTGCATTCAATGCAATAATCTAGTAATAGTACTGTCATGCATACAGTGTAGTAAAATTACTACTTTTGTATCCAGCCAACATGGTAAACAAAGAATGTATTAAATAAGTTGTATAGAACAAAAGCATATGCTAACTTTTGACTAGGTAATAACTTGTTCTGTTTTTCTTAAATGAAAATATGATGGCTTTGTAAAAACTGGGTAACGTGGGATTTGAAGCTCAGCTCTGAATCAATGATGACACCAATATTTCTTATTTCTGCCTTTACCTGTAAAGCTGGATGATCACATTTTACATTAGATCCCTGCTTTTTCTGCTATTGCTAGTTCAAAGGTAAAAATGCAATCAGAATAAAAAATGTTATAGTAAAAGAAAAGTGTGTTTCAGCCATGATTCAGTTCTTTGTTGGAGCATTCCTTTTTGCTGAAAGAGAGATTATTATACACTATCAAAATACCCGTGCTTCGCAGCGGAGAAGTAGTGTGTTAAAGAAGTAATGAAAAAGAAAAGGAAACATTTTGAAAATAACATAACATGATTGTCAATGTAATTGTTTTGTCACTGTTATGAGTGTTGCTGTGATATACACACATACACACACATACTGTATACATATACATACATATCTACATATATACACACATACATATACACACACACACACACACACACACACACACACACACACATATATATATATATATATATATATATATATATATATATATATATATATATATATATATATACCCTTTGGGGTGCGAGCAGCAATTGCTGGGGGTGTAAGAATCCATCGAGGAAGAAAAATGAAAAACATTTGTACAAAATCTTAATTTACCTATCCATTCCTAACTAATTAAATGGGCAGGCTATTTCTTATCAGTGCAATACGCTGCTTGTTAAAACGGATGACTCCTGCTCTTACGTGCAGTTAGTGCTGCGTGGGTATTATGAACTATCATATCTGTTCAAGTTCTATTTAAATTTTAAATATAAGTAATTTGTATTTAGTCGACAGAAATATGTTTGGTAGGAATGTAAGTTAAATTTAGTCATCATTGCATAATTTTTTCTTCACCGTAGAAATTTAAAGACTAAATTCAACTTACATTACTACCAAAGATATTTCTGTTGACTAAATAGAACCTACTTATATCCATATAGAACTGCGCCACAGTGTGTGGTTCGCTTATTTGAGAGTATGTAGATTGGGGTATATATATATATATATATATATATATATATATATATATATATATATATATATATATATATATATATATATATATATATATTGTGGTCCGGGGCTGGAGACTGGCCGGGACGCCCAGGAGGACCGGAGGAGGGCTTGTGTCTCCTCCAGACCACGGGGCCCGCCCCTGGTTATGTTGGGGGCCTCGGGTGAAGGGATTGAAGCCCAGCCCTGTAGGGACCCGTGGCCACCGCCAGGCGGCGCCCCAGTGCCTGAATATCCCGGGAGCCCAGCACTTCCGCCACACCAGGAAGTGCTGGAGGGAAGACGACAGGGGACACCCGGATGGCTTCCGGGTGCGCAGCCGGCACTTCCGCCACACTAGGGTGTGGCTATGGACGAATGCCAGGAAGCAGCTGGAGCCCATCCGGGTTCCTATTTAAGGGGCCGCCTCCCTCCATTCATAGGCAAGAGTCGGGTGGAAGAGGACGGAGCTGAGAGAGAGGACGGAGGCGCCAGGAAGGCATTTTGATTGTGAAGCCTGGACATTGGGGGAACGATGCAAGAGGCACTGGGGAGTGCACTGTAAATAATTGACTTGTAAATAAAGGGTGTGTGGTGAACGTAAGATGTCCATCTGCCTGTGTCCGGGTTCAAGTTCACAATATATACAGGTATATATATAATAAAAAACATCAATAATAACTCATAAACTTGCAATATTATTTAGGAAAATCGCAACATTTTACTCACCAAAAATTCGGATTATTTGTAAACAAAATCCATCCTCCTCTCTTTCCTCAAAAACAGTTCAATTACTCTGTTGTACGGATTATCCATGTGCTTCAGTTCCATCAAAATGTCCCTTTCTATCGCCACCAAGCTAATGCTGAAAGGCGAACCTGCCCTATGGTATTTCTGGCATAAGTTTAAATTCGCTTTAGGGCTGAAAATGTCCACTAGACAGAAGTAGTGTACACAGGAATGTTCACCGCCAAATATACCAATGTGAACAGCTGCCCCATGCTCTCATTCACATTTTTCTGATGAAGGAAGTCAAGGAGATCAGTGTGAGATTTTCCTGCAAAATCATCCATGGCATACATTACAGTCAGTTCTGTTTTTAGCCGAGACAGATCAAAAAGCGCTCGGTGGCTCTTGTGTTAAACTGGAGAAGGCTGCATGCATGAAATTTTTTTTGTATTCCTGAAACTTCTGGGGCTCGAGGAGCGTGACAAACATCAGGTTTTCGTGGTCTTGAAATCTGGTCTGTGTCTGGCAAATAATATTGTCCAGAATCCGGCCATGGAGTTGACCGTAGTGTGCGCAACAATCTTTTGCTCTGAGCATTTGCGGTGCGATCAGTGGCCTCGTAGAGTTCCTTATATCGGCTTCTATCCAATCAATGGGTCTGAATACGGTGACGTTGCCGTACGCCTGCTAGAGGGCCCTACTGACACCAGCTCAAAATCTGATTGGTTGAAGCAACAGGTTAATCAACATTTATTCTGTGTTAGAGTGCCCGCACAACGGATTGTGAAAGCCTTTCTGCCTGGCAACAAATGATGGCTGAAATGTGATTGGTTAAATGCTTTAACAAGAAACCCCGCCTCCCACGGCTATCGAGCTGCAGTCTATTACAGTATATGGACAAAAATACATTCCAGTTATGACCATTACGCGTAGAATTTTGAAATGAAACCTGCCCAACTTTTGTATGTTAGCTGTAAGGAATGAGCCTGCCAAATTTCAGCCTTCTACCTACACGGGAAGTTGGAGAATTAGTGATGAGTGAGTGAGTGAGTGAGTCAGTCAGTGAGGGCTTTGCCTTTTATTAGTATAGATTTCCAGGACCCTGCAACTAATTTTTTTATTAATCCATGGACCATGAAAAGGACAGCCTTTTGTGATAAAGGTGTAAACTCTATACTATAACATACTAACACTTTTATGTCCGTTAAAAAGGAGAAAGTAAATATATACAATATATCACTTGGATTATTTTAAAAACAAATACAAATTTAGCCTTAACTAGTGTTAAGCTTTAAATATTATCATCCAATCGGATTTCCTAGGCTTATTTATAATTCTTGCAATTAACTAGAAAGTGAAAATAAACTGATTTGAGTACAGAATAATAATTAACTAGATGCAGTTCCTGATGTTGCAATCTGTGTTTTATGAATGTCAAGTTCTAATTTTTGAAACTTTTGTGCACAATAATTTTGATTCTGCACTTTTTTGAATTTAGATGGTCGCTGCCTTTTTATGACTTATTGTCTGTGGGGTGAGGGGCGAAAGCTTTAGCTTCGTCAGAACTTTCAATATCCAGTTTTCGATGGATCTTAATGTTTTAGGGTCCCCTGATATTGCAAACATTGATATCTCAATGATGGGTATGTGTCCCAGTTTCTTGAGGATGGTCTAGAACTAAAATGGCTGGAAGGAAAAATACCAAATTTGAAACTCAAGCCTGTTATGATGATGTGCTGATTGATTTTTGAGCCAAATCATGCAAGAGAAAGAGGCCCTCTTGAGGAACCCCCAAATACTGTAATTCTGCAATTAATTATGAGTCCTTCTTGTCAATTGCTATCATAATGACCTATTTTATGATCAGAAAGATCAGCATCAGACTGGTAAATAATTACTGAAATGTTATAGAATAGTTCGGGTAACTTGGTTACTTGGGCGCAAAGCCTACTGAAGCTAAAATCCAAATTTCTTTATTACATTTTTTTCCCTTTTTGGAATAAATATACATTGTATTTCCTTTTTGGCCACTTTTTCTAGTTATTATATTGGAATTTATTCTATTAACTATTTGTATATTTTGGTAACCATTAAGTATTTTTCCACCAAGGAGACTGTTTAACACTGTACCTTAGGTTTTTTGTATCTGGACTGCACTATTATAAGATATCTCGATTTTTCACCTCTACATGATAATCACTTTTTTTCTGCCCTCTCAAACCTAAACAGTATTTAATGTTTGAATAATGTCCAGGATTAAAACACATTTTAAAAAATTTTATTTTCTTCAAATAAAATAAAAAAGTGTGCTCCTTATTTTTTGTTACTACTTTCTATACATTAGACTTCCAGCTAAAGGTTCTGAACTTTTGTACATAGAAAATACTGAACCTCCAACCAAAAAGAATATGAAACCTGTTTTCATTAAAAGGAGGGTGTTGAATCTGATAAATGGTATGAAAATAAAATGAGATACAATGGAATGAAAGAATGATGTTTTTCACTGGAAATTTTCCAAAAAGTAACACTAAAAATTGCAATTAAACAGACTTAAGTGGAAACCCATAACTTCATAAGTTTATAGAAAGTTGTTTATACATAATATACAGAAAAAGTTCAATAAAAGAAAGAGTTCTAAGAAAATCCAGTCCTGTCAAAGTTAACTGTTTTTGAGGAAGTGATGCACAATGTGATACTTTAAAAGCACTTTGTCCTCTTTGTCATTTTTTGCAGGCACCATTCTTGTAATAAAATAAAATAAAAGACATTTGTTCACATACGGGTTTGTTCCTTGGGTGCACATGGGGTGCGGATGCAAGTTGTCGGGCTTGGTGTGGCCCATGTTTCCATTTGAAGGGCCCTCGGGTGCAGATGCATGCTTGTCACCCGTCAGGCTTCGCCCCGTGCTCTTCAGATGTGACCGTGGTATTTATGATTTGTGGCACTACATAATAAGACTCTGCCATATGACTAACGTGATGCTGTGTGCTGTGGAGTGTCAGCAGCGTATGCGCAACCGCAGAGATATCATTTATGCTTGGCATGTGACTAATGAGAAAGAGGGGTGTTTGACTTGGGTCAGGTCAAGCTTCACCTGGGGTAAAAAGCTAGTCTTTACACCAGGCAGGCAGTTCAGTTCAGATCAGGAAAAGGTCAGTACACTAAGAATTAAGGCAACAGCAGGTTAAGTTACAGGCAGGGGAATGGACTGCTATTTTGATTTGTCAGCTTTTTTGTTTTGGACAGATAGAGAGAGAAAGCAAGCTAAGCTTTTTTTTTCCTTAAGGGCTGATTCTTTGGAGTTTCATAAAAAAGGGATTCATTTTTTGTTTGGATTTTTTTTAAGGTGTGGGCCATGTGGGGAATGTATTTGTTTGTTTATTTCTTATACAATTCTTTTTTGTTTGTTTTACATCTTGATTAATTATTACAGTGTTTGCTGACATTTTTTTCTATTGCCTTCATAGATTTTTTTTTGTTTGTTTAAATAAAAACACCTTTTTACTTGTTCTATCAGCGTTGTCTGCCTCCCTTTGATGTCACATTGACTCTTGGTCATTTCTTGTCCCTTTGTCCTGGCTAGAGCCTAAGATAGGGACACTGTTATTCAGTAAACTACTTATACATACTTTTACATAGTGCAGTTGAAGAAACTCCCCTCTTAGTTTATGTAGCAGGAGCGTAAATAGTAGTAAAGTTGTTCATGGTGAGGCAAACTAAGACTGGGAAATCAGGGATGCTTCGACTCCAACAAAAAAATTTCATTTGTAATGATTGCAGAGAAGATTTTCAATTTCCTAGAGTGTGAAGACTAAAATTAGAATAGAATCTCAGTGCAGAAGTGTCAAGGTACCGAAAGATTTGTCATGCTGCTTGCAGGATCACTGTCATTATTACTGAAGAAGTATACAATGAGAGTATGTAGGTTTGCAGTGAAAGTAAGCTTGTAAAATAGATTGAGGGAAGCTGGATACATTCAAAATCTTCTTTTCTGTTGCGGTTGTCATAAATGACTTTTAAGGAGAAAATGTCAGAAAAGGGAGGTAGATACAGATATAGCTTTTATCAGCCATTGTTTAATTTTCTATTTTAACAAACATAAAGCATGAAAGTGCTATATTTAACAATGAAAACGTTTCTTTTCTTGTCTGTATCTAGAAAATATGAAGAATATGATGATATCTAATTTAGAACAGTCTGCTTATACATTAATCTTATTCTTCAAGCTAAACAAAAAAGAAACAGATGTTGTTGAATTAATGAAGGAGGTCTTACGTATAATTTAAATATAAGTGATCATTGCTACCTATCAGAGAGTCACTGTTATCACTAAATTTGGTGCTTATCATTATGTACTGCAGGAAACACTTTCACTATACATACAGAATGCAGATCATTTCAAAACAAGTATAAATATATATTTTTTAATTATTTAACCTGTTAAAAAAATAAGGGTAACATTATCTATTTAAAAATTAACATTCCAAAAAATGAAAGATTTGCTGTGTTATGTAAGCAAG
This sequence comes from Polypterus senegalus, assembly GCF_016835505.1. Lineage (NCBI taxonomy): Eukaryota > Metazoa > Chordata > Cladistia > Polypteriformes > Polypteridae > Polypterus > Polypterus senegalus. Next base: position 31,608 of record NW_024379311.1, read on the forward strand.
AATATTACAAGCTTTATGAGAACCCTGATGGACACACCATGAAAGCATTTGGGGGTTATGCCACAACTTACTGGTTTATTCGATTTTTCTGCAGTTGTGAGGATGACAGCCTGGACCAGCCTTTCTGAATCCATCTGTGAGTCTCTATTTGTTTCCTGGCTTCATAGTCCCAAAGAAGATCTTACAAAGTGGTCAACCAGCAACTAAAATCAACACGACAATGTGAGCAGCTCAGGAACTTTAAAAGAAAAGGCAGAAAAACAAACCAAAACAACAACAGAGAGTGCTGATTATTTTGCTCCTTTTCTTTTTTACCTTTAATTTGCTAACAAGCTGTTAAATCGGGACTTTAATCCGAATCCCCAAGCCTTTTCACCTTGTCTGTTTTTAACTTGTTAATTAACAGCTAACATATTAACATTCCAGCACTGAGGAATTTCTGAATGAATGGCTAGTTCGTGTTTATGTGGTAATTGATAAATCACAATTAATAATGGCCAAGTAGTCTATCTTGGGAGATAACTATGACTCAAAGTCTTTCCTTTGTTTGGTTTTCCGTATTTGTTATGTTTTTTCATACTTAATATTTACTACATACAAACTCTTCATTTACATAAAATGTTTCTTTATTTTGATAGGAGAGTGAATGACTTATGTACAATATCAAGACTTTTACCAGCATCTTTAGTGCACATACCCCATTAAAAACATTGCATTTGAAAGGATCGCATTTAATGTGTTGGGACTCAAAAAAAAAGTCTGTTGTCAGTGCCATTTATTAGGATTAGTATTAGTATGTATAATATTCGTATTAGTAATATTAGTATGTATAGTATTAGTATTTGGTCTTCCCTGCGTAGAGTTTTGCATGTTCTGCCCGTGTCTGCATAGACTTTCTCTACGTGCTCTGGTTTTGTCCAACTGTCCAAGAACATGAAGGTTAGGTTGATTAGTGATACTGAATTTGCCCAGGTGTGTGGTTGATGTGGGTGTGGTTGCCCTGTGATGGACTATCACCATATCCAGGGTTTGTTCCTTCCTTGTGTCCTATGCTAGATGGGATAGGCTCCAGTGAACAAAAAACCACACACACACACATACACCCTGGTTCAGGACCACATGGGTTAAAAAATGACTGGCTGACTATCTGGTACACGTTAGTTTTGTAAGGATTACTGCAAGAGAAGTTCTTAAAGACCCAGCTGTAGTTTATGTACATTTATGCAGTGTACCCTAGTGGCAGGAGAAAGGAATTTGAGCAAAATGTCACTATTTTACCTTTTTCCATAAACTGAAGAGCTTTAAATATCTACTCAAATCTCTTTTCATGAAGAGAGATCAGTGAGGTATTCTGAATATGATCTGAAAAGGCTGGAAGAAACAGATCCTCAAAAGATAAATTATGCTGTGTTACTACAGAAGTGTTTAGAAAATATAAAAGTCAGAATGTTTATATGAGCTTAAAACAGTAGTTCTCAAATTACAACCATTCTGAGTTGTACAGTCAAATTAAATGGCGTATGGGCAAGATTCTTTGAAGAAGAAGTTGAAGAGACATTTGTTGCACTATACTATTAAACACTTTAAGGAAAGGCAATAATCATAACAACAGTCGCTGAAGATACTGACAGTTTGATAAGATATAGAAAATGGATGGATAAGAACAGAAAAGGATGATGTGGCTGCTTATCTATTTTGTAGTTAGTTCACTTCTTTTAAGTTGTTCACCTCCCTTAAAATGTGTGCTTTCTAATGAAGTTAACAAAAAATATCAGCTAAAAAAAGCAGAGTAACATTTTAGAAAATTGATTGTGGATACATGTCCTGAGTCAAGAGACAAGAGCTTTCTAGTTTTATGGATCTGACACTCATGTGAGTAAATAGGCATATGAGGAGTTTGAAGCACAGTTGGTAATAGTTTAGTGTGACATCCAGAAGCCTCCAATCTCTTTTCTTTTTATCTTGATCACATCATCTCATTATCATTTTGAATATTTGATTTTTCATGGGAGCCATTTTGTGCTTTGTTTTTGTAGGTGCTGGAGCTATATATCATATGGATGTTGCACAGTGTTGGGCATGTGATGTGCTGCATGATGTGTAACATTATGATGGCCGTGCTATAAAACATTATGCATGATCCAAACATGATTACTATAAAGGACAGAAATAGTGAGAACTAAGGCTCTGGTTCTGATTTTGCTTTAGTTTTCTTTTTTGACTTTGAGTTTAGTGTTTCCCATGTACTTTAGTGATCAGTTTTAAAATTCTGTGCACTTCTAACTTTTCGTAACACTTCTCTTTTTTCCCTCCTCATCAGGTAAGAAAAGATAATACATCAGTAGCCTGGGAGAGTAAAAATATATACAAATTGATTGAGGCTTACTCAGGCTTCCTGTGGGAGGTACTCCTATTTCCAACTTTCCTCTCCAGCAAACCAATTTTGGAAAAATATAAGGAGTTGAACATACAGTATATATACACATACAATACTAGGATGAGTGAAAAGAAATACAAATTAACTGTGGCTCCTTCATGCTTTCTGGGGTGTGGGTGTGCTCCTATTTCCAATTTTCCAACTTACTGAAGACAGGAAACAAATCCATACATTTGCTCCCTGGGTAGAAGCCTGCAACACTTACTGTTCCAAAAATGGTTAAAACACACATTGAACAGAAGGAAAACAAGAATTTGGAGGAAAGACAAATAAAAAATATGCATATGTAAAAATACAAGCATAATATTGAACACGGATTAACCCTGTTACACACTGACTAACTTTTGAGAACAACATAAGTTTTACTAAATGAGAAAGAAAGACCTTTCTGATCACTGATACTCTTTATAAACAAACTTATTTAGTTGTACTTTTCAAACCTGACAAAAGATTGGCCTGGTCACATTGGTCACAGTGGGTTTATTGAATCATATTAAGTGAAACTATCAACGAGTTCATTAAGATAACTAAAATTGTTTAAATCAATTAACAAGAAATGAATGCATCTTTTGTTTCCCAGGTTGACTCTGTAATATGCTTACAGTATAAATATATTTTGGACATATTTAAATTACAGATTTTGTTTTATGACTGTGGAATGGAATAAACATCTGTTTTTCTATTTTAGAATAATTAAGTTTTCATCCTGTAAAGTTCGGACCACAGATCAATAAAAAGTGTACCCTTTAATTAGACTACATCTGGATATCGAACACAATAGGAACTGAAAGGTCACTGATTCAATATAATGAAGAAATGAAGATTCTTGACTCACTTACATGTACATAAAATCTTAAACAAAACTCTGACCCAGAAAAAGTGTCACAGATCTTTTTCAAATAAGAAATAATTTTGATAGACTTTATTAGAAGTAGGCATGTAATTCTCATGTTAATTCCAGGATTAAAACTGTAGCTAAAATATCCATGATATATTTATAACATGTTTGTATTTCGGTCCAAATAATATGATGTAATAATATTAGTAATAAAAACAGTTTGTTTTATAATGCATATTTTGAATAATTCCAGTGTATCAGCCACTGAAATGACACATCAAGCTATTATGGTCACCTCTGCCAAGCACAAGACACACATATGTTAATCCTGACTAGGCACTGTCTTTCCCAAACTACAACTATTTATGATAAGGTTGCCCATGACACCCAACCCTTTTTGATTTCTTCTGGTCTGAAACTGAACAACTATTTCAGCATATATCTACAAAAGGAATAAAGCAAAGGCCATTACTACACAAAAAAATAAGGTACACTGCCTACAGTAAATGTTGTGCCTCTAACCCTTTTCCCTCTAACCCTTTTCTTCTAATATCTATCTCTATCTATATAACCACATAAACAGTACATTGGAGCCAATTACTTTTAAAGCAATGGGAGAATATGTGTTAAAATCCACTCTTGTTTATAAATTCTAAATGCACAGCCATTTTTCAGTTCTTCATCTTTTACCGTCTAAATGTTTTTTTTTTTATGAATATAGCCTATGAGGCTTTTAATCACATGAAATTAAACTAGATAACACGGTCATTGTTTATGCCTGGAGAGCTTAATTGCATAAAATGTGTTCTATAAAGGGCTCAAAATGAATATGCCACAAAATTGCACATCTGTCTATAGTCATATTTCTTTGTTTTATTAAATATCGCATGCATAGAGGCAATGTTCAGTGATATGCAGGAAATTTTAACAATTATACACATGCACTGAACAAACATTATCTACTTTGGTTGATCCAGTGTTGCAGGGTGTCACAGATTTAAGTGTTTCAATACATGGTACAGGTAATTGGCAAAGTAAAGGAAACACTTAATTAAATGAGGATTACAAATTATATTGAAAGCAGGTGCTTCTACACCGGTGTGGTCATTGATATAATTAAGCAATTAAAATCTCATAATCATGCAATTAACATTCCATTATGCTTAAGGTCATATATAAAACTGATGGGCAGTCCCAGTTGCTCATATTATTGATTACTATTGCCCAAAGGGAAAAAAAAAAGTGATCTTGAAGACCTTTTGGCATATGTTCTGAAGAGATTTGTTGGGCTGAATGGCCTGTTTTCATCAAATGCTCTAAATTAATGTTTAAATATTTGGTAAGGGGTTCAGGGATGAAGAAATTAAATGGGCTTCATGAGGACCAAAGGGTAAAGTGATACTGGCTAGGGAATGAAAACGAGTAGCATCATAAGATGATAGTAACTCATGGATGAAAGAGTACACTTCTTGATCTTGATATTCCCACACTGATTACAGACAAGACAAAACAAACAGGAAACTCTTATTTGATTGCAAATGACAAACTAATGTGAGTGGCAGAAGTGATGGTCTTTTAAGAGGTTTAAATAGAAGGATATTCTCAGAATCCCATATTACATCTTAACACATATTTCTGTGGTTAAAATGATACAAGGAACACAGGCAGTGATCAACTGAGTAATGTCAAAAAATCATATGGTCAGATCACTTATCTAGATACATGTGTGGCAAACACCAAATTAAGTCTACAGACCATAACTGTAGTGGACTGTGAAGGGTTCTCTGCAGTTCACTTGTGGAGTGGGATTATTAGGGAATTTTCCTTTGAATAACAGTCAAAATCACCACTAAACTAGTTTCAGTGGACAGCCTTGTTACAACAGGCCTAAGGGAGTTCAGTTCATTATGACAAGACTGAAGAAACATGAGAGACCCCAAATTTATGAAGCCTAACATAATTTACATAGCATATCTGTAAAACTCACAATTAGCACTAATCAACACAAATAAAATAGTAAAGTCCATCCTAGACCCTATGTTTTCTATAGATAGAAATGTACCAGAATATCTTTTGACGCACGAGTCCCTGTCTTGCACCCAAAAGATGAGGCCGAGTCCAAAGGCTTCAGGAAAATTAGCTTAATTCAAATGAAAACAGGAACTACCAGGGTATTTCTTGAAATGAGAGCTACCACTTCAATACACACAGACACAGCCAACAAGCAGTAATGTTATTAGTCATCCTGCCTTGGCTCCCTTCTTCTGTCCAGAAACTGATAGTCTTCCTCATCAGGTACATCCAGTGGTTGTGGAATTAAAGGCTAGGATTGGGTCATCCTAGAGGGAAGAAGACAGAAAAGGAAAGAGCAAGCCAGTTCGTTGACCAGGTTAAAGTGTTCCCTGCATCAACCATTGGCTAACAGATGCATTACATGATGATTCTGCAAATTCTTAGTTGCCTCGGCAATGCTGTGAACCTGCCATTGCCTTGGCAGCAGACAAGCAACCCTCAACAGATGCATCACTCACATTTTGGTGTTGGGAAGGGTCTCAAAGGGTCTTACAGATGTCACATTCCCGGCCCCATTTCCAGATTTGTTCACATAGGTGCGAATGAATCAATAGTCTAAGCTGGGCTTGGCCAGACACAAAATAATGTCACCGTTGATGTTTGCAGAACCTGGACAACGGCGAACATCAAAGGTAAATGGCTGTAAGCTAATAAACCACAGAGCAAGCCGGGCATTCATATCTTTCTGCCTGTATGGCTACTTGAGTGGGGCATGGTCAATTACCAGGGTAAACGACCGCCCCCATAAATAGTAGTAGTGTCTCCACGGCCCACTTAATTGCCAAACATTCTTTCTCTGTCATCAATTGATTTCACTCTCTTGGAAGCAATTTCCTGCTTAGAAATGTGTTGGGTGTTCCTCCCCCTTGAAACACTGAGAAAGAACCGCCCCCAAACCAAAAGCACTCGCATCCATCTGTACAATGAATTCCTTAGAAAAGTCTGGATTCCACAGAACCGAGAACGAGGACAAAGTAGTTTTTAAGTCTTAGAAGGACCTATCACAATCATCAATCCAGACAATGGCACAATTCTTTCTGTCCTTTGTCATGTCAGTGAAGTTTATTCAGACTCTTACCCATGGAATATCCCAAATAAAGCGTTTCCGACATACCTAATCTATACAGGAAATAAAAGAGTGGGCCAGGTCAAAGTTAAAGTTTTCCCTGCAACAACCATCAGCTGACGGATGCATTATGTGGTGAGGCCATGAACTCGGTTGCCTAGGTGGTGCCGCAAACCTACCTTTGCCTCTGTTGCAAACAAGCAAGCTTTGACAGATGCGTCACTTGCATGTTGGTGTTTGGGAGGGTGTCAAAGGGTATTAACAGATCTCTGTCTAAATAATTTCAAAATTTTCGAAAAATATCTTATCATTAAACAGGAAACTTATAACATAAAGCTATTGTAAAAGATCAACCTCTGCACAGACAGACACGGACTCTAAATGTGCAAAACACGCACCATTTATTTTCCACAACACAGTGCACAAAAATACCACACTGTACCCAGTCACTTCTCTTTCTCCAGGCCGTCTCGACTCCTCCTCGTAAGCTCCATCCTCTTCCTCCCGACTCCGGTTGTCGAATGGAGTGAGGTGGCCCCTTTTATCATGCCCCAGATGTGCTCCAGGTGCTTGGTGATGGTCTTCCGGCAGCACTTCCTAGTGTAGAATCTAGAGGGGGCTGCCCTCTTGTGCTCAGGGAAAGATAGTGCCCCTCTCCCGGTCCATCCTTCTTCCAGATGTCACGGTGGGGCAGGATCCCTGGTCGTCTGCCACACTGTCCCTCCCCCAGCTGAAGCCCGTAGAGCGAAGAGGCCTGTACCCGAGAGGGCTGTCCTTTGACAGGCTGCAGTGTCAGCATATCCCGAGTCACAGTTCCACACTGAAAAAGATAAGTAAGACAAGGGCAAGGAGACGCGGCCATGACACCATCCCATGGCGTCCTCCATGATCGTGTACAGACAACATCTTCAACTGTGACCACAGTTTTGGAACTTGAAGCACCGGCACTTCCCTTCATGTCCCCGTGTCCTCCAGACATGGAAACAGGATGAGTATCACTGCTCCACTTCATCCCCAGCCAGGCTTGGGGCTTCCCTCTGCACCCGCAGAGGGTGGCTCTTACCTGCTGGTGAGCTCACAGGCTCATACTGCACCTAGTCAGGAGACCCGGTCCTCTGTTTCCGGATCCTCCTCTTTTCACTTTGGGGTGCAATGACAGTCTCAGTCTGCTTATGGGATACAAAGCGACCCCGTGCCGTCTGGGCCACTGTGGACTTATGCGAGGTTGCCGTCGGCCTTTGGAGCAGTGTGCTTTGGAATCCGGCACTCACTAGCCAGCTCCTTGCACATTCCTCCCTTCCCCACTTCCTGCTCCATCAGGCCACTCCCCATGCGATGGGACTCTAGGCACTCCTGATTTTTCCACAACAGCAGGCTTCTGTCCTCCTCGGACTCCGTCCCGCTGTCAGCTCCAGAATCAGCATCCTTTGTCCAGTCAAACGCCTCCGAAGTGTCTCCCCCTACGAGGTAGGCACCCGGAAAAATGCGACACCCCACAGGGCAATCCCTTCCTGGGTCTGGGCCCTACCTCTGGAAAACCTTCTTCTGGAGGTAGCTTCCATGGCCTGGCTGCTTCTTCAGGCCTGTTGATCCTTTTCTTGACAATGGGCTTCTTCAGGTTGCCTGCTGTCCTTAGGCTGTGCCTGGCAGTCTTCTTTCTCATCGGGGAGAGGCGGCCTAGGGCAACTAGCAAAAGGAAAACTGAGCCATTTGCACAAAGCGTGTGTGCATGTCGCAGGAGCATGCGTGCTTCGTGCTGCTGCAACAGTGCGTGCCTCGCACTGCTGTGTTGGGCTGCTCCACAAATAATTTTAATGGGTCCCTGCCTTGCACCAGGCAGAGAGTCCGATCTGGGATGCAATGTAAAAGATCAGCCTCAGCACAGACAGACACGAACTCCAAATGTACAAAACACGCACTGTTTATTTTCCCCAACGCACAACACAGTGCACAAAAATACCACACTACACTCAGCCATTTCTCTTTCTTCAGGCCACCTCCACTCCTCCTTGTAAGCTGCTCAGAGCTGAGAGTCACGTGTGCTTTGTGCTGACGTGTGCTTTGCAAACGCTAGAGTCTGTTGAGAGTTGTTGGTTTGTTCTGTGGTGTGAGATTTACATTAAAAAAATACATTTTGCTCTTAAAAACTTGGGTTTTGGTTGCCTCTAAGGAACCGTGTGGGAATTTTAAAGCTTTTTTCCCTTTAGAAGGGTTTTTTGCTTTTTTCGCCGCACAAGAGCAAAAGTAGCTGGGTGTTTGGAAGTGCGCTTGGAAAAGTTATTTGTACTTGTTCTTTTCTTGTTATCTGTATTTGAATTAGCATCGAGGCGGCAGGGTAGAAAGCAGCAGTAACTGATATCGGCATTTGTAAATAAATAACCGCGTCGTCGTAACAGCGATTCCTTAGTTTAAAGGAAAAGAAAAAAAGGCCGCGGCTGACTTCAAAGCAGTAAAAGGTGGAAACTCAGTGCGCAGGTAAGCGGCCTGCGTTAAGACACCGATCAGGCACAAGGAGCAGTAGGAGCAAATAAGGTAGTAAAGTTTTATTTATTTGTTTATTTTAGATTAAATAGTCCTTAGCGGTCCAGAGGCAGAACAGTTAAGTGGGCGAAAGCGTATTGGTTCATTAATACGGGGGAATACAAACAGTGCGAGTGAAGAGCTTATAAGTAAGAAGAGCAAAGCTAGAAGAGACAGAGAAAAGTAAAGTTAACCTCATAGAAAGGCAAACAGCAGGCAGCTGAGAGGGAGAACAGTACAGGAGCTTAAGGGGAAAAGGTGTAAAATATCTGTAGCAGATCTTAGTGTTACCATTTAAGTTAAGGAGCAGCTGAAAGAAGAAGAAATTTAATTTTAAGAAAAAAAAATATATAGTTAAGGCAGCTTAGTAATCCCAAATCAAATTTTAATAATGAGGCCAGTGCAATGCAAGTCCTGTTGGATGTTGGACTTTTAGATGATGGTTTGGAAGAGCCAGTTGTCTATGAGGGCTACATCTGCAAGAGATGCCAGCTGATCCAGCACCTCGAGCTCAGGGTCGCTGAACTGGAGGAGGAGTTGGCTGACCTGCTTGTAATAGAGAATTGGCGGACTTGGCCCAGGTGTCCTTTAGAGAGATAGTGTGCACCCCTAAGGTGGCGCGGGAGGAGATTCCAGACCAGACAGGTAGGAATAGGTGGGTCACGGTCGCAAGGCGTAAGGTAAAGGGTGCACACTGTCCGGGGGCATCAACCCCAGAATTAGAAGTGTCTAACCGTTATCATGTCCTGGCGGAGCTGGACGGTGACTCTGATAATTCTGAGGTGGTAGGCAGGGTTGAGGAGCCCCAACGGGCCACCTCAAAACCAGTTCCCAAAAAGAGAGAGGTAGTGATAGTTGGGGACTCAATCATTAGGGGGATTGAAGCGCAGGTGTGCTCCAGAGAGAGAGAGTCTCAGACGGTGTGTTGCCTTCCGGGAGCACAGGTGGGAGACCTCCTGGAAGGGTGGATAGGCTGCTTGGCCAGAGCGGGTGTCGATCCAGTTGTCATGGTCCACGTTGGAACAAATGACATACATAAGGGTAGTCTGTCAGTTCTGCGATCCAAATTCAAAGAGTTAGGTACCAAGCTGAGGAGCAGAACTGACAAGGTAGTCTTCTCCGAAGTTCTGCCTGTGCCACGCCAGTCCAGGTAAGATTGAGGAGATTAGAAGGCTTAACGCGTGGCTCAAATCTTGGTGCAGGGTAGAAGGGTATAGGTTTATGGGGCATTGGGACTCCTTTTGGAACAGATGGGACCTGTTCGCCGTGACGGGTTACATCTGAACCGGAGGGGCACCAATGTATTGGGGAGGCGTATGTGTAGGCTAGTCGAGGATTGTTTAAACTAGGGAATGGGGGCAGGGAGTTTAGGACAGGCCAGATTTAGATCTATACATGGAAGAACAAACAATGGTGTAGAAATAAAAATGCATAGTAATGTAAATTTTAAGCAAACACGTAAAGATAGAAGGATTAACACATTAAAAATAGCTTGCCTTAATGCTAGAAGTATCAAAAATAAGGTAAGTGAGTTGGAGTTGTATGTAGCAGAGCACAATTATGATATTATAGCAATAACGGAAACCTGGCTAAATAACAAAGATGGGGATGAGTGTAACATAGAGGGATACACATTTTTAGGAAGGATAGACAGAACAGAAAAGGAGGTGGGGTTGCTGTTTATGCCAAACAGGAATTAAATGTAAGTCATCTTCAGTTGGATGATGAGCCCCATCTTAGTGAGGACATGTGGCTTCGCCTGGAAAATATTAGGGAAAAAGGTCTCATTTTAGGAGTGTGTTATAGACCACCCAATTCAGACAGTAATTTCAACACACATCTTTTAGTAATATCAAAAGGCAAGTTTACAGGGGATATTATAGTCATGGGGACTTTAATTATCCAAATATTAACTGGGATAACCTTACAGATGGAGGAGCACAAGAGCAGGAGTTTTAGAAGTAATCAGCGACTGTTTTTTAACACAGCATGTTAAAGCACCAACAAGGGGTGAAGCCTATCTGGATTTAGTATTCTGTAATAATCAGGATAGAATTGAGGGTGTAGAGGTGATTGAACCACTAGGGTCAAGTGACCATAATGTAATACAATTCTCAGTATTTTGTAAGAGTACAGATGCAAAGACTAAAATTGTTAAGTTGAACTTTAGTAGGGCTAATTTTGAGCAGATGCGACAAAGTCTAAGTAGGATAGACTGGGATAAGCTTTTAAATGTGGAGACAGTCGAGGAGCAGTGGAACAGGTTTAAAATGTTTTACATGTAATGCAGGACAGATACATACCTAAATTTGGAAGTAATAGGAAACTAAAAAACTCCACGATGGATTAATAAAGATTTAAAAAGAAGTTGCAAAGGAAAAAACTGCTGTATAAGGCATATAAGACTAATGACTGCAAAGAGAACCGTAGAGCGTATGAGAAAATGAGGGCAACCATTAAGAAGGATATCAGAGAGGCTAAAAGACAGTTGGAGAGGAATATAGCAGATAAGGCGAAAGAAGACCCCAAGAGATTCTTTCAGTATTTTAGTAGTAAAAGAACAGTTAAGGAGGAGGGCAAGCTCATCAGGAATAGTAAAGGGAATTAAAAGATACAGACAATGAAATAGCAGATGCCCTAAACTTACATTTTTCTGAGGTGTTTACAAGTGAGCAAGTGGATAACCTGCCAGAGGTAAACGCAACTACTAAGGAGGTACTGAGGGATTTGGAAATTGTAGAGGGAGAAGTGCTGCTCAGATTAAATAAGATGAAATCAAACAAATCACCAGGCCCAGATAATATTTATCCTCGTGTTCTTAAGGAGGCTAGTGAGTACATATATAAACCCTTGACACATATTTTTAGGAAGTCACTGTGCACTGGAGAGATTCCAAAGGACTGGAAAATGGCAAATATCATCCCATTATATAAAAAGGGTGACAGGGCAGATCCAAGCAACTATAGGCCAGTAAGCTTAACAAGCATCACAGGAAAATTAATGGAAGGAATTATTAAGGATAAGATTGAGCAACACATGACAAGGACAGGAGTTATTCTGAACAGTCAGCATGGGTTCAGAAGGGGAGGTCGTGTTTTACTAACATGTTGGAATTCTATGAGGAGGCAACAAAAGGATACGATCAAAGTGGAGCTTATGATATTATTTATCTGGACTTTCAGAAAGCATTTGATAAGGTGCCACATGAGAGGTTGGGCATCAAGTTAAAAGAAGTGGGAATTCAGGGTGATGTTTTTAGATGGGTGCAGAATTGGCTCAGACACAGGAAGCAGAGGGTGATGGTGCGAGGAACCTCATCAGAACTGGCGATGTTAAGAGTGGTGTTCCACAGGGGTCAGTGCTAGGGCCGCTGCTATTTTTAATATATATAAATGATTTAGATAGGAATATAAGTAACAAGCTGGTTAAGTTTGCAGATGATACCAAGATAGGTGGATTAGCAGATAATTTGGAATCCGTTATATCATTACAGAAGGACTTGGATAGCATACAGGCTTGGGCAGATTTGTGGCAGATGAAATTTAATGTCAGTAAATGTAAAGTATTACACATAGGAAGTAAAAATATTAGGTTTGAATACACAATGGGCGGTCGAAAATCGAGAGTACACCTTATGAGAAGGATTTAGGAGTCATAGTGGACTCCAAGCTATCAACTTCCAAACAGTGTTCAGAAGCCATTAAGAAGGCTAACAGAATGTTAGGTTATATAGCACGATCTGTGGAGTACAAGTCCAAGGAGGTTATGCTCAACCTTTATAATGCACTGGTGAGGCCTCATCTTGAGTACTGTGTGCAGTTTTGGTCTCCAGGCTACAAAAGGACATAGCAGCACTAGAAAAGGTCCAGAGAAGAGCGACTAGGCTGATTCCAGGTCTACAGGGGTTGAATTATGAGGAAAGATTAAAAGAGCTGAGCCTTTACAGTTTAAGCAAAAGAAGATTAAGAGGTGACATGATTGAAGTGTTTAAAATTATGAAGGGAATTAGTACATTGGATCGAGACTTGTATTTTAAAATGAGCTCATCAAGAACACGGGGACACAGTTGGAAACTTGTTAAGGGTAAATTTCGCACAAACATTAGGAAGTTTTTCTTTACACAAAGAACGATAGACACTTGGAATAAGTTACCAAGTAGTGTGGTAGACAGTAAGACGTTAGGGACTTTCAAAACTCGACTTGATGTTTTCTTGGAGGAAGCAAGTGGATAGGACTGGCGAGCTTTGTTGGGCTGAATGGCCTGTTCTCGTCTAGATTGTTCTAATTCTAATTCTAATTCTAAGCTCTGTCCTCTTCCACCCAACTCTGGTTGTCAAATGGAGTGAGGTGGCCCCTTTTATCACGCCCCGGGTGTGCTCCATGTGTTCGGTGATGGTCTTCTGGCAACACCACCTAGTGTGGCGGAAGTGCTGCCCTTGCACCCAGAAGCACTCCAGGCGTACACAGTTCCTGGTTCGGCAGCACTTACTGGTGTGGCGGAAGTGCTGTCTTCCAGGGCTCTAGGACCGTCCAGGCACCCCTTGTGGTGGCCATGGGTCCCCATAGGGTTGAGCTTCCCAGCTCCATGGCCCTGATGAAATCCAGGGGGGCTGCCCTCTTGTGCCCAGGAAAGATAGTGTCCCGGTGGGGCAGGATTCCTGGTCATCTGCCAAACTATAAATATCATGCCTGCAGCCTACTCATAGCTTGTTGGTGTGACACAGCATTGTTCATTTGGTGGTGCTTGAAGACTATCCAATGGTCATATATGAAGAAAAATAAGTTTTTAGGGACCAGTAGGATTTTTTGCCCCTGATGATGACTGGTCTATGAGCTGATTTGGACTCCTAAGCACCATTCTCTTGTGCTGAACTGGTCTGGATCTTAAAACACAAACTGTCTGAATTTGGGCTATACCTGTTTTAACAATCAATGGCTTTCTGGCAACTGGCACCTATCAGAGGGATCTGGCTGACAGATTAGCAATATCTCAGGCAAGCTTCATCTCGGTCATGCTTGTTGTGGTAGCAGCCATGAAGCAACTGATGAGGCATTACATTCAGTTTCCTTATGGCATGGGTGCACAGGGCAACATAAAATGTCAGTTTACAGCAGTGCCCAGTTTTCCTAACATTATCAGGGCAATTGACTGTACTTATATTGTATTAAGTGCACCTAGTGAGAATGATACTGCTTTTGTTAAATACAAGCAGTTATGTTCCATTAACACACAAGTCATCTGTGGCACCAGGAAGAGAATGATGGGTCAACTGATGACTAATTTATTGTGAAGCGTAGGAGCATTGCAGACGATTTGTTTATGGTGCTGTACATGATTTCTATATACATCAGCTACGAGGCTGCTCTACCAGCTGTGGAATGGAAAAATACAGCTTGTCCCTGTGACATGTAGCAGTTACAAAATGTGTATGTGACATTTCTATGTATACCCTTGTGTGAGGTACAGAGTGTACTGGGTGAGCAGGTCAAAGGAATCTGCCCAGCACAAGTCTGTTACTATAGTTCCTGTTTGTCTCAGAATCTGCCCTTTAACCAGTTTTTTATTATAGTTCCTGTTTTTGAAGCTCCAAATAAGTTAACTTCTTCTTTTTATTTTTCAGCAGTAAGAAATATGTACCGCCTCTATTTTTGGAAATAATGATATCATTTTGCTCGACTCTGTAAGCTATAAAAGAGCAAAGAATTTCCTGTACGAGGGCTTCTCTAGTCTAGGTGCAATAAAGTGTATATTACTGATTAATTTTATCTGGTGTGAGACTCCTACTCTGTCCGGGAAATAATGAATAGAAAAAGAAAAATCGTCCACAGTTTTTTGGCGCCCAACGTGGGGCAGGAGACGATCGGCTGACTCCTTGATCGGTACCCGCCTTATGGATCTGTCTTCTTTGAAGCAGACTGCCGTTACTGTGTGCACCGGCAGCAGAGTAAACAGCTCCGATAAAAGTTAGGACTGTCCTGTCCTAGGACGGCTTCTGAGTGAGAAGTCCCGGTCTCCTCCTGACTCGAGTGGAGTACTCTGCGCTAGCACCAGACTAAATGCCTAGACTAGGTAAGTACCGTCGGGGTTTCCTTGGTGGTGGGTATGATAAGAGTGATAAGTAACTGACAGTTTTTTAAACTGACACTAGCGGCCCAGGATATTAATTATCTACTCGAGGTTTATTAATTAACTGTTGGGAAAGGATGTAGGAGTCCGAACTGGGATATTAGTGGGATAGGCATTGGGACGGTTACAAGGTGTGTGGCACACCTAAGGAAAAGAGCCCATTGCCCGTCAAAGGTCAGTAACGGACAACGACGGTTAACAGTTAGGAAATTCAAGAGAAAAGGAAATCGAGTAGGAAAAGAATAGTGTACACTGAATATAGTTTCAGGAAAAGAAACTAGAAAATAAAAGATATAGTTTCAGGGGAAGAAACTAGGACAATAAAAGAAAATGGGTTCCGCTAGTAGTAAAAAGTTAAGCAGGGTCTGATGGGTCTAAGTTTATACTGGAAGGACTGTTTTCGGAGGATCAACAGACGTCGCGGAAAAATGGGTCACCAAGGAAACTAATTGAGAAAAAGACAGGCTTAGATTTTAAAAAGGCATGTAAGAAGTGGAATAAACAGAGCGGTGGGCGTTGGCCATTAGAAGGCACCGGTGATACGAGTGAGATTCAGGAAATAAGGAAAATATTGGTTGTTGCAAGGGAGGTCCGTAACGCATGGATATGTTTGATAGATGGGAATTGGTTATAAAAGATCGAAATTTAGAGGCGATCACTAGACAGAATGAGGTTCTGAGAGCCAATGAAGTTAAGGCCAGAAAAGAAAAAGATGAATTGCTTTTAGCTTTACAAACAGCCCAACCACCTGACAACCATTCAAAAAAGAAAAAGAAACGTCTATACCCTATATTATATGGTTCTGGGACTCATGTTCCCGAACCCCCGCCCTATGACTTTCCGGGAGGGTCCGAAGAGGAGGAGGAGGTAGAGGAGAACCACTAGAAATAAAACCCGAGCCCCTTATCGGACACAAGGGAGTTACCACCCGAAGACAGGCTAAGACACAGGCACCTTTCAATCCCTTACACGATGACCGACCCCATGTGTTTAAATCCTCTGTTCCACTTTCCCCCACTGCCCCTGACCCCGAGTTCCCTCCATCTACTTCTTTCCCATTAATGCAGATCCCTAATCCCCGGCATAATCCCAATCAACCTACTGGTGACCAGAATCCCTTGACAATTTCCATTTCCCATATTTGGGACTTAAGTGAGCTAAAAGAGGTGGTCAGCTCCTTAGTTGACCCTAAAAAGGAGGGGGGACTGAAATTTATTGAACAATTAGAACAGTTGGACAGCATGTATAAACCAAACGCTGCCGAATGGACACAGGTCCTTCGTCGGAAATTGGGCCCAACTTGGGCTTCTGTTAATCATGGCACTGATAATAATGGACAGCCGTGGACTTGGCGTGAGATTTTACATCGAGGAGATGGTCAGTACGGAGAGGCAGATTTTCGAACTCAGTGGAGTCTATTGAAAGCGAACTTAGAGGAGAAGTACAAAAAGGGCACTGACTGGGCTTTGATTTCTGCTGCAAAACAGAAAAAAGATGAGACTGTGGATGAATGGGGACTTAGGATTCGAGATTTGATGGCTACCCATTCGGGCATAGAGCGGGCTGAGGACCAACGTCGTGCAGCCGTGCCTCCCTTCGTCTCCGGTCTCCAGACATTCAATCTAAAGTCCGTATCTCATGTATTGGCTGGGAATCTGCTACCTTTGAAGAGGTCAAGCGACATGCTGAACATGCTGAAAGGCAGACCTCACAAAAGCAAGAACAGAATCAGTCTAAGTTGCTGGCTGCGCAACTAAATTACTACACTGGTGGACGAGGAGGCTTCACCGGTCCACGCGGTGCCCGGGGAGGCTCCCGAGGAAGAGGACGCGGCCGGGGTCGAGGTGGTTTTACCTCTTTGCAAGACCCTTCTCAACAACAACAGCTCCCCACTCCTTACTATTGCTATAATTGTGGTCAGCCAGGCCATTATAAAAGAGACTGTCCAAATCGTCAGATTAAGCCTCTTTTGACTACCCCCGGAGATGAATTTATACCCGGTTTCCCCGGAAACCAAGGATGGCCCTAGGAATTTTTAGGGACCTCTAGCCACTCCATGTTTCCCTTCTTGACTGTGGATCCTGAGGATGATCCTCTTTTATCTCTGCATGTTAATGGACAAGAGACTATTTTTCTAGTTGACACTGGCGCTACGCGCTCTACTCTTTCTCTGGCTAAGGTCCCTGCCTCGGATGACACAATTACTGTTCTGACAGCCTCTGGACAACCACATTGCCTTAAAGTTTCACTCCCACTCCCTGTCCAAAATTCTCCTTCTGGTCCATCCATACTACACCGTTTCCTCCTTAATTCACTTTGCCCTGTTAACCTCTTTGCCCTGTTCCCTTCCTGCTTGTTTCCCCATCTCCAGGTCCCTGACACCCTTCACTGTACTGCCCAATACTTCCCTGCTGAAGTTGATACCCCTTGGTTGGAATCTTTTCTTTCCTCAGCTCCCACACCGCAAATTATACTTGTTCCCTGTTTATTCCTGTCCTCCACCAAAGCTGCTACATCTGTCCATCTCACCCCTTCCCAGCAAATTTACTATTTGGGTGACTCTGTCCCTCATATTTCTCTTGCCAAATCGCATGACACGCAGTGGGTGCAAATTGGACCTTGGGTTCAACACTGTCTTGACCGGACAGATTGGCAATATGTTGCCCCTGGTGTCTTCGACACCTCTGACCATTTAATTACAAAGGTTGTTCTCCAAACTGATTTTTTAGTCAATCGTAGTCTCTGCACACCTTCTCCGTCATGTTCTGTTTTTCCCTTACAAGTTACATTTCCTCCATTGCCTTGGCTCGCAGATATCCCATCCTGCCTATGGTCTCAGGATAAAAACGATTTTGGCAGAATAGCCCATTGTGAACCTCTGGTGATCTACCCAAAATCCTCCTTCCGTGCTTTTACTTTTCAAAACCGCCGTTGGACTTGGACTGTTATGCCTCAGGGCTACACTGAGTCTCCTTGTGTGTATGGACAAGCTTGCTCAAAATCTTGAGGGTTTTTGGCCAGACCATGGTTCCACGTTAATTCAATATGTTGATGATATCATGCTCTGCAGTGATTCGCAGGAATCATGTGAAACGGACACAAAGAAATTACTTCTTTACTTGGCTGAAAATGGCCATAAAGTGTCCAAAGCTAAATTACAATTGGTACAAACAACTGTTAAATATGTAGGTCATGACATTACTAATGGCACAAGAGCTCTCCACTAGTCACATTACAACCATTCAGAATCTTCCTAGACCGGTCACTAAACAACAGGTTATGTCTGTCCTAGGCATTCTTGGATATTGTCGACAATGGATCCTTAACTTTTCGGCACGTGCTCAGCCACTGCAAGATCTGGCCAACACTCCCGCCTTCCCTTATCTGGCCACGTTCCTGGACTCCTGATGCTGAGACCGCATTTTCTGACCTAAAGACTGCCCTCCTTTCTGCCCCGCCTCGGTTTACCTGATTATTCTCGCCCATTCACATTGTTTGTGGACGAAAAGGGGGGATATATGAATGCCGTGTTGACTCAAATACATGGAGACAAACAAAGGCCTGTTGCATATTTTTCGAAAAAATTAGACCCAGTTGCAGCTGCTCTTTCTCCCTGTCTAAGAGCAGTTGCTGCTGCCACAGAAGCAGTCTTAGCTAGCACCGATATAGCACTCATGAGTCCACTGACAGTTAAAGTTCCGCATGCAGTTCATTCCATTTTAGTACAAGCAAAAACTTCTCATCTAACCACAGCAAGAGCCATCCATTATCAGAACGTTCTTTGCACTCTCTCAAATGTCACAATTGAAAGGTGTTCTACCCTCAATCCGCTACTCTACTCCCGACTAGTGAGGAGGGAGAACCGCATGATTGTCAGGAAGTGATTGCTCGAGAAGTTAAGCCGCGATTTGATTTGCAGGAAACTCCATTAGAAACAGGTGAAATCATATTTGTAGATGACTGTTCGTTAAGATTAGAAAATGGAGCTCCGTCGACCAGTTATGCTGTGGTCCAAGGGGACCACCTACTGGAAGCTAACCGAATTACCTCTAGCCTCAGTGCACAAGCAGCTGAACTAATAGCCCTAACTTGAGCATGTCAGCTGTCAGAAGGAAAAGACATAACTATTTACACAGACTCTCGCTATGCCTTTGGAGTCTGCCATGATCACGGGGCATTATGGAAATTAAGGGGTTTTAAGACCAGTACTGGCAAGCCCATTCAACATCAGAAGTTAATTGAATCTCTGTTGGATGCCATAACTAAACCATCTAAATTGGCTATTGTAAAGTGCCAGGCACACACTGGCAAACAGGATCCTGTTAGTAAAGGAAATGAATTGGCTGATTACTTTGCTAAAAGAGCTGCTCATAATAATGTTCCAGTTTCTCTTTTCCAACAGAGTTCGGAGTCGGTTCTAGATAACCAGATGATTTCTTTACAGAGCTCAGCAACGGATCTTGAGAAGAAGAAATGGTCCAAGGAAGGCTCCTTGATTGAAGGTGTTCGGACCCACCGTCAGACTAATAAGCCTTTTCTTCCGAAAGCTTCCTTTCCAGGAATGGCGAAAATAGCCCACGGACTGGACCATGCGGGAAGAGATGCTATGATTCAGGATGTTGAGAAGCATTGGGAAGCAGTAGGGTTTTCTAGTTATGCAGATCAATTCTGTAAGAGATGTGCGCTGCCAAAGGTTTAATGTGGGAAAAGGCACGCAGGTAAGTCCCGCCGTTACCGAATCCAATGGGACCATTTGAGCATCTCCAAATGGATTTCATCGAATTAACGCCATCAAAGGGATATCGGTACTGTTTAGTAATTGTCGATGTGTTCTCCCGATGGGTAGAAGCATTCCCTTCTAAGCATAATGATGCCAAAACTGTGGCTAAAGCGTTAATAAAGGAAATTATCCCACGATGGGGTATACCTCAGAAACTGCAGACTGATAATGGGACTCATTTTGTGAATTCAGTCATAAATGAACTAACCACATGGCTCCAAATTAATGTTCACCACTACTGTACGTATCACCCACAGAGTGGAGGTATAGTTGAAAGATGCAATGGCACTTTGAAGTCAAAATTAGCAAACATTTGTGAGCAGACAAATCTTTCCTGGCCTGATGCCCTTCCACTGGCACTGATGGGGCTACGAGGGCGGACACACTGACAATTGGGGCTATCGCCGTTTGAGATTCTTACCGGTAGATCCATGCCAGTTGGTATGGTTATAGGGAATGTGAACCTACATACTGTGGACAATGATCTTCTCTCTAGTCTTTCAGGTCTCCGAGCCTCTCTGAAGGAGGTCCATGAACAAGTGAAGCAAGCCTGGAGATCCACCCCTCCCTCTGAGGATTCGCCTATCCCATTAAGAACCTGGATCCTGGTTCGTGACACCCGCAGGAAACACTGGCACCAACCCAGGTGGCGAGGACCGTTCCAAGTTCTTCTGTCAACCCCTCACGCTGTGAAAGTTGAAGGACTACCTGCCTGGATCCACGCATCTCATTGTAAAAGATGGCACCATTCCTCTGCAAAAATATGTTTGTGTCCCAGAATGTAGCTCATGGAGCGACGTGTTCACTAACACCGGAAACCAGGACTGGGGGTATAACCCTAGACAAGCTACGCAACATGGTCTAAAGACTCGTTTTTCAATTATAAAAGGACACCCGTATGCTGAAACCTGTAAAGGCAATAATCCTATTTTATGCAATCTTTTAGTAGTTACTATTAAGAATGCTTCTTTACATGATTCTGGCATCTACATTCTTGGTGCCTATGTCTCTGGTACAGATCTGTTGGGAAAGTTCAAGATTGAGGTGTACTCCAATTCCCCCACCTCTTCCTCTTTATCTTCTCCTGTTAACGCTTCTTCTTCTTCCAATACTACTTCTCCATTCTCCTCTCTGTCTGTCCTTTCCATAGAATCCACCTTCGAGGTTGAAACTGGGTACGGTGATCGGAACCGTTGGCTGCAATGGGTCCTGTATTCAGCTCGTCAGCTCAATCAATCCGATTGCTATGAATGTGCCACTGCTCGTCCCCATCTTGCAACCACCCCCTTCCCTTTGTCCCATAACTCCTCCAACTCTCTTCCTTGCTTACTTTCCTTTTTAATACTCCTTCCATTTCTCAATTCCTCCTGCTCCCTCTCTTCTGTCTTTTCCCTCCTTCTCCATTCTTGGTTCACCTCTATGTTCGGCTCCTGGGGGCAATGGTTCAGATCTATGTTTGTCTCCCTTGCTGTTGGAGTTGTTCTACTCCTTCTTGCCTCTTGCTGCTTACTTCCTCTTGTCCACTGTCTAATTGCTCGTGTGTTCCATTCTGCTCTATCTAAAGCTTACCTCCTACGTCAAGAACAGGTTCTTCTTCTGGCCCCTGAAAGTGATTCCGAAGTTTGACCTGCCAGATTCCTTTTTCTGCTCAAAGGGGTCGAGTGTGGAATGGAAAAATACAGCTTGTCCCTGTGACATGTAGCAGTTACAAAATGTGTATGTGACATTTCTATGTATACCCTTGTGTGAGGTACAGAGTGTACTGGGTGAGCAGGTCAAAGGAATCTGCCCAGCACAAGTCTGTTACTATAGTTCCTGTTTGTCTCAGAATCTGCCCTTTAACCAGTTTTTTATTATAGTTCCTGTTTTTGAAGCTCCAAATAAGTTAACTTCTTCTTTTATTTTTCAGCAGTAAGAAATATGTACCGCCGCCTCTATTTTTGGAAATAATGATATCATTTTGCTCGACTCTGTAAGCTATAAAAGAGCAAAGAATTTCCTGTACGAGGGCTTCTCTAGTCTAGGTGCAATAACGTGTATATTACTGATTAATTTTATCTGGTGTGAGACTCCTACTCTGTCCGGGAAATAATGAATAGAAAAAGAAAAATCGTCCACACAGCCAATGAAGATCTGTAGCAATGTGATTGCATTTTTGCAAGGTCCATATATACGGTTGTTTAAGGGTGGCACCAGGCATGGTTCAAGGCATGTTCTTCTACTCACATTTACAAGATGATTGGGATTTATGAAGGGTAAATTGTGTGCAAATGTGCATAAGGAAAACGCATTTTTGATGCGTGCATTTTTCATTTTTTTGATGTACACATTTTCACAGTCAAATCCATGAAAAGTTTTATAAATAAGACCTCAGAACAGTGTAAGATTACCTTACATGTGTTTAAGGAAGTTAATAACATATATAAGTAATAGGCATTTTTCAATAATCAATGCACGGGGTGGTATGATAAAAGTATATGGGATAAAAGTAATGCCAGACAAAGACACAAAATGACAACTTCGCGATAGAAAAATGCATGTAGTGACAAACATAAACAGCTAGTAGTTTTATGTACTAGAAAGATATATTTATATAAATCATACACAGCCGATTCAATGTTTATGTAGCATAACAAAACATATAAAGTGAGGAAAGACAGTATACACATAACACAATGAACAGGCACTACAAACCCATGTAAATAAAAGGAGACATGTACTTTGCAATCTTATGCTTTATTTCACATAGGGTACCCATCCATATGTTGGTATTACCTTTTGAAGGCCATAGTTAAGCTGGACATACTGTATCATGATATCAGTTTAGTAACGTGATTATAATTTAAAAATTAGAATGGCTTCAACAGGTAGCAGCATAATATATTTAGATTTAACTAGTCTGAATCATGTTTCTTTTAACAAATAATGCAACATTAATGACTAATTGTGTACACAGGTGTACATATTTGTCCATCTACCCGGATTAAATAACAGGTATTTTTTCTACCACTTTTTTAAATTACTAGTATCAAACAATGATTAATAGGTTTGCATGTCTGCTTCCTTAAATAGTTGTTTTTACAAAAGTTCAGTATTCTCTGCCACTGTTTTATTGAAGTTCAGTATTCTCTGCACTGTTTTGTAATATACTGTGTTTCATCTTCTTACAAGGTGGCACAAATTAGAGTCTAATAGCTTTTAATGAGGATTCAGTCTATGTCTCATTTCACTTTAACAGCTTTGATTTGCCCTTGAACTGCTTGATAATAATGTGGAATGTTGTTTAATCTAAATATTGCCTCTCACTAACTAGTATAATCATGTTGGGATTCTAAGCTTTGCAGTGATGACCTTATTTATTTTGCATCATATAACATCGAATTATAACCCAAATTGAAACCTAATCACAGGCATGTAATTTTAATAGGTTTCTGTAAGCATACAAAAAGACTTTTATGAAGTGTCTGTTATGACTCTAGCATTTTAAGTTTTTTTTTTTTTTTGCTTATTTTATTTAAATAATTACAAGTTATCATTTGAGTTTTGAAGGAAGAATATCTAAAGAACACAGATAGAAAGTGGCAGGTTTAGAAAATATATAGGTGAATTTTGTTAAATGTATGTAAGTCCACCATTAAAATGCTATGTCATGTTTCATTCAGGTGTCGTGTTCATATTAATTATAAAAAATTAATCTAGCCTTTCTCCTAGTCAAAATGCTACTGAAATAAGTTGTAACTTCCCATAATTCTAAAATAGTTAAGTTAGAAAATGGATAGATGAATTGATGGCATTATTTAGGTAGGAGCAAGATTAACAGCGGAAACAAAGTAGTCAGTGCAGCAGCAAATTCAATGTCCAAATATAACAGGAGACACATAGCAGATTTCTGAATTAAGTGCTGGTTTCAAAAACTATGTAACACTTGCAAAAGCTTGCTTCAGTTACTCACTCTGTACAGTACGCTCTGCTACAGATGTTAAACTGTCCAACTTTACTCCTACAATAGAGCCTGCCTTCTTAACAAGTTTGTCCAGGCGTGAGGCGTCTTTCATCTTTATGCTGCCTTCCCAGCACACCACCACGTAGAAGAGGGCACTCGCCACAACCGTCTGGTAGAACATCTGCAGCACCTTATTGCAGATGTTGAAGGACGCCAACTTGTAAGAAAGTATAGTCGGCTCTGTCCTTTCTTACACAGAGCATCAGTATTGGCAGTCCAGTCCAATTTGTCATCCAGCTGCACTCCCAGGTATTTATAGGTCTGTACCCTCTGCACACAGTCTCCTCTGATGATCATGGAGTCCATGAGGGGCCTGTGCCTCCTAAAATCCACCACCTGTTCCTTGGTCTTGCTGGTGTTCAGGTGTAAGTGGTTTGAGTCACACCATTTAACAAAGTCTTTGATTAGCTTCCTGTACTCCTTCTCCTGCCCACTCCTGATGCAGCCCATTCTTCTGGTTCAAAAGGTCTTTGATGTCACTTGTAATCCATGGTTTGTTGTTAGCATAGCTGCGTACTGTTTTTACTGGAACTACAATGTCCATACATATGTTGATGCAGTTGTGCAGTCTACAGCCTCTTCAATGTTCTCACTATTTGACCCAAGCAATATATCCCAGTCTGTAGTTCCAAAGCAGTCTCTCAGAGCCTGCTCTGCCTCAGGGGACCATTTCCTGAATGATCGTGTGGTTGTAGGTAGCGCCTTCACTCTTGGTTTGTAGTGAGGCTGAAGCAGAGCCAGGTTATGATCTGCTTTCCCAAGCGCAGGCAGCGGGGTGGCACTGTATGCGTCTTTAACGTTTGCATACAGTAGATCGATAGTCCTATTTCCCCGGGTGTTACAGTCCACATACTGGAAGAAGGCAGGTAATGTTTTATCCAGCGTTACATGGTTAAAGTCTCCAGAGATTAGCACAAGCACCTCAGGATGCTGCGTTCGTAACTTAGCAACTGCGGAATGGATGATGTCACCCGTTATCTCCGCGTTCGCTTGGGGGTGGATGTAAACAATAACAACAATCACGTGTCCAAACTCTCTGGGCAAGTAATAGGGATGCAGACTTACGGCCAACAATTCAATGTCCCTGCAGCAAGTGGAGATTTTAACATTTACATATCCTGAGTTGCACCACTTTGTATTGACATAGAGAGCGAGTCCTTCTCCTTTCTTCTTCCCGCTGGTATTTGCGTCTCTGTCCGCTCTAACTGTGCTAAGCCCGGATAGCTCCACGTTAGCATCTGGGATGGTAGTTGTTAGCCACATTTCACTAAAACACAGCAAGCTGCATTCTCTGTAGGTTCTGACATTTTTCAACAGCACAGCCAGTTCGTCGATCTTATTTGGTAGTGAATTCACATTTCCCAGTTTCACAGAAGGCACCGACGGTTTATAACGCCATTTTCTCTCAAGCTGCTTGGCTTTTGTCTTATCTTTTATCTTTGCACCTGCTCGGCTGCCCCAATATCGTCTTCTTACCTCGTAAGGTAAATAGGGAACCACACCAGCGTGGGCATTTCTTCTCAGTGCTTTATGTTGACTATTTGAATAGGCGAGTCTCGGTGTGTAAAAATCCATGTCAAGTAGTAAAAAAAGTAAAAAGTGTCCAGGGAGAGATTCCACATAAAAGAAAGTGGTAGCAGTAATCAGTGAAATAGAGAAAAATAGAAAAAAAAGGTAAAAAGATAGTCATATACGGAGCTGCTGGAATGGCTGCCACTCGCTGCAACGTCGGAAAGAAAAAAAATATTGTTGATTGGATAAAAATATTCGCAGATATTTTCTCATAGTGCCTAAATGCAGCCATAACTTTTTTTTAATTTTGAATGCCTCACAAGAAAGCTGTCAGGCACTCTTATTCACAGCAGGAAACAAATGAAATTCCTGTGTTTAGCTACAAGTAGTTTATAAGGAGTGTGTTGTAGTTGAAAAGACAGCCTGACCAATGTGTCAAGTGAAATGTGTTTTGAATGGGAAGAGCATCGGTTTATTTGTAGCACCACACCGCTGTGGTATTCAAAGATAACAAGTGTTTGAAGTGGGCAGGTAGTAGTGGCACTCCATTCATCAAGGGAACTCCACCTTTCTTCAATATTTTATACTAATATACACATGCTCCAACCCCCAAGGGGGAGCCTCCACCCTATCGTATGTTTTATCTTGGTAGAGTAATATATATATTGCTCTACTGTCCCCTATTGTATTATTAATATGTAGCCTTAGAATGCCTAATCTCACAGACTTACCACTGTATATAACTTATCCCCACCTTCCCTTCTATATCTATAACCTCAGGCAATTAGATGTAGTAAACAGACAAGCAGGAGTTAAGTTACACATAAAATAATGTATTACTGATAATATTCATAAATAATAACAAAATGCAAAGTACATTTGAATATTGGCAACCATACAACCTGATAAAATGGTGATGTGGCACACAGACTTGCAGTTACTTAAAATGTCTCTAGTTAAGGCATCGTTGGTGCTCAGCTTTCAGCCACATGTCTGTTCAATATGGCTGCTGAGCTGTGCTCTTCAATGTGTTGTCTTCATCATCATATGTGGGTCAGAGAGAGAGAGAATGTGGTTGAGCAAGTACATTTATAGATGTTCTCTCCAATTCCTAGAACCAATAGGACATCATGGTACTTAAAGGCCTCTGGGAGAAGCCAATTCCAAACAGCCATATCTCAGACCAATGAGAGAAATAGTACATTTAACACCTCAACCCCCCCCAAGACCATATGTTAAGCTAACCTGGCTTTGTGTGGGAGATCAAACTGGTTTAAGACACATCCCCCCAAATCCTGTCATAAAATTACAAAGAGACAGTCGTAAAAAGGGGGATGGGGGAAGGCAAACATGAATACCTCTCACCACTTGGTTTGCCTAAATTATAAATAAAGACATACAAAACATTTATCAAGTTATATGCAAAATCTCACATCACAACACTCCACCCCGATGAATGTTTTGTACAATGTCTTTATAAACAATGTCTTTAAATTGTTTCAAGAGTCTGATGCATAACTTGTGCATTGATTGGCAGTATTTGCTCTCCCAGTGTTAAAAGTTGTCCGTGACCATTTGTCCATTACATATCTTCTTTATTTCAAAGACAATCTGAAGAACTTGGAAGCGCTCCTGATGACTTGTATCTGCTCCAGCTTGCGTCAACTCTTTCTGCAGTCTTCATATGTCATCAGATCTGGTGGTTCAAAATGAGACAAGTCCACACCTTCCACTAAACTAGCCCACTACAATTTAGTCTATTGTGTGAATTTTTAATCTGTACTTGTTCTCTGTCTAACTGCTAATTAGACCCCTGTCCCAAACTATCTGTTTAAGCATATGCAGCTGTACAATTAACATCAAAATTTGAAAGGTAACATGCCACAGGTGCCAGTACAACCACTTCTGCCCAAGTGACAGCACATGTGCCACTGCATAAACTGTTCACAAACCAACATTTGTGGCCCCTCTGCACACATTTGGGGTTGACTTAGTTGCCTCTTGTGCTTTCCTACCCATGGTGCAACTCTTGACTGCCATCAGCCTTTACCAGTATAGGCTGGCATCACCACCATGAGACATCAAAGCTATGCAACTCTCATCATTCCCCGTAGGCCACCCCTAGAGTTGTTTGCTCACCATATGCATACTCGTTGTGCTAAACACCTCGGTTCAGAATTGGCCCACTGGTCCTGTGCTTGTACCACAGCCGACAATCTCAGCAGGGCTTCCATATTTTCCCAATTAGACTATACCTAAACATCGGAACCCATATGTCTTGCAAATGTACCAGCTGCACCTGCTTTCCTGAAAAGTTCACCAATTTGCTCAGTATACCTTTTCTTATATTAATTATCCCACTTAATTAATTAATACCCAGAATGTATACTTTATGAGCAAAATGAATCCCCTTATTTTGGCATTCCTAACTGGTTTGTTCAGTTTCCACCCCTTGGAATATAAATTTGCTGCAGTAATGAACAAACCTTTCCTTTTAAACTATAGCTATTGTGACTAGCCTTATTATTGCATGACTTGTGGACTTGTTACTCACTTAAACCCCAGTAAGTGTCTTTTCTTGCTGTCTCTTCAGTTCTTCTTCATGTCTTTGTCTTTGGTCTTTGCTTGTTGTCTTTTCTTCATTCTGCTATGTAGGCAGGTCTGCAAAATGGAAGGTGACAAAGCAGTTTCTGTCCATCTCATTTTCGTAGTTGTCGACCTGGTGCCAAAACTCAAACTTTGCTTCCAGGCATTCATTGGAACAGCTTGGCACTAGTGCCACGCTCCAATGTGCCAATGGTAACCCGATCTCCTGCATGGATTTTACTCTGCTAATTGCCTTCACTATTTATTACCTGCACCAAACCAAAGTCCATAAAAACCTTACAATAGAAGTAGCACTATTGCAAAGGCCAGAAAATTGAAACAGAAATAACTGTTTTCCCTTTCCTGTCTTCCTGCGCTACCCTTCTATTTTTTTTCATTGCCTGTGTGTCTTTTTTTATTGTATGGTAACTGCTACCTGAAAGTGTGGGCTGAAGCCTCTCCAGAACCCAAGTTCTAAATCCAGCATTTCTGCTAAAACTGACCTGTGTTCTTTACTAAAGACCAGCTCACTTTTCTCCATTTTATTGCATGGAGAGTCATAGGCTGTATTTTGAACAACTGGTCAGTCAGGTTTCGAATTACTGAACCTAAGTGTGTGTGCTTTTTAATTACTGCTGGCCCTAGCACAGCTGTTAGGACCTTCACACCCCTGTGCATTCCTGGCTTGCTAGCTGAGCTTCCTGCTGCACCATCCCCCATCCTTTGTTCTTTGGCTTGTCCTGTTTCATTCAAACCAACTCCTAAACTGGTGCACTTTCTTTCCAACTCAGCCATTCTTGCACTAGCACATTCAGACCTTTCACACACAAGCACTTGAATTCCTTTCATTTCCATTGTTCTTTGTTTAAATTCCACACTTTCTTTACTCAGTACCAATATGCCAATATCCAGTTCATGCCCTCTAGTCAACAATTGCCATTCACACTCACCAGCTCCTCTGCCTTCTATCTGATTTCTTTGTCCTAAATCAAATTTCAATGCAGCACTGGTTACCTTTCCTAACAGTGGTGAAATATCTATCAGTGTAGCATGCTCTTTAAATACTGGACAGGCCTCAGAATTACTTGGAGATTGTGGTGCAGTGGAGAATAAAGGAAGAAAACACCCTTGCTGTTTTCCTTCCTTTCATCTCTCTCCTTTTCCTCACACTCACATTCCCACTCTTTATCTGAGCACTCATCTGTCTCATGTAAGTCACCCACCCATGTTTTAGGGTTCCAGTCCGATCTGGTTACTATTGCCCTAACTTTCACCATGGCGGTTTACATTTCTTTTTTCCACTTCTTTCACTGCTTTCTACTTTAGCAGTGGGTGTTCTACATGCTAACACTTCACAATTATCACACCAACTGTTACATCTTTCAAAACTCTCACTCAACATTCCATAACTTTCACTTTCATTCACTTTGCTATTTTCTTCCTTATCATGATCTTCCTTATTACCAATAATACAAGCTAGTAAACCTCTTATAACAGCAGCTGTCTTCTTTAAACCTGATCTCTGTTTTCTTGCTTTTAATCCTTCCAGCCCCCTTCCATTTTGTGGCACACTCAGCTCAGCTTCTGCTTTCTCTACCTGAACTACAGGTTTCCTAGCTTTAGCCTGCTTCCTCTGCCACTCCACTGGAAGATGGCTGACTTTAAAATGAACTTAGGCATTTCTAAGTCTACAATTTTCTCTAATACAATTTGCCAAATTCTTATGGGTTGGCCTACTTTTGCCCCTGTAAGCAAACATACACATACATACACAAAGATTCTAAACGAATAAGTACCGTATGAATGACGAATGCATGTCCCATCACTCCCTAGCACTTTAACCACTTAAATGCCGTATGAATGACGCATGCATCTTTCACCACTCCCTAGCACTTTAATTAGGGACTCACTACCACCAGTACTAACAAACATGCGGGTGTCCTTGTGACACACATGAAGTCTCTACACTTTGTTGGTTATATTCCATTCAGCAACCAAACAATGTTTTACTTCCACCGCATTTGTACACTGGGTGCCCTAAAATTCACATGCATAAACAAACACATACATCAAAACAGTATTTGCAAACAGGGTGCAAAACTTGGTTACCCCAAAATCCTGCCGACTACGCCAATTGTTTTATCTTGGTAGAGTAATATATATATTGCTCTACTGTCCCCTATTGTATTATTAATATGTAGCCTTAGAATGCCTAATCTCACAGACTTACCACTGTATATAACTTATCCCCACCTTCCCTTCTATATCTATAACCTCAGGCAATTAGATGTAGTAAAAAGACAAGCAGGAGTTAAGTTACACATAAAATAATGTATTACTGATAATATTCATAAATAATAACAAAATGCAAAGTACATTTGAATATTGGCAACCATACAACCTGATAAAATGGTGATGTGTAATTCAGGTGGCACACAGACTTGCAGTTACTTAAAATGTCTCTAGTTAAGGCATCGTTGGTGCTCAGCTTTCAGCCACATGTCTGTTCAATATGGCTGCTGAGCTGTGCTCTTCAATGTGTTGTCTTCATCATCATATGTGGGTCAGAGAGAGAGAGAATGTGGTTGAGCAAGTACATTTATAGATGTTCTCTCCAATTCCTAGAACCAATAGGACATCATGGTACTTAAAGGCCTCTGAGACAAGCCAATTCCAAACAGCCATATCTCAGACCAATGAGAGAAATAGTACATTTAACACCTCAAACCCCCCCCAACAAGACCATATGTTAAGCTAACCTGGCTTTGTGTGGGAGATCAAACTGGTTTAAGACACCTCCCCCCAAATTACAAAGAGACAGTCGTAAAAAGGGGGATGGGGGAAGGCAAACATGAATACCTCTCACCAATTGGTTTGCCTAAATTATAAATAAAGACATACAAAACATTTATCAAGTTATATGTAAAATCTCACATCACAACACGTGTAAAAGTACTAATGAAAGGTAAAGAGGAATAAGACGTTGACTAAACAAGAGTACTGCTAGTATTTTGGTTCCACTTCAGGCACTGCTTGTGAGCAGATATTGTAGTGTCTCAGCTGCGAAATGGCATATCTATAGGCTTAAGTGGTTGACTCAGCATTTGTTTTTGGCACCAAAAACAGTACAAATGTCAGTGGCCAGCAGACATCAGCCTATGCAAATTAAAATGACTGGAAAAACAAATGACTAAGGGCTGTGCTCACCTGACTCCGGGCAATCAATGACATTCACAGGAGTGGGCCCCATGCAGCTCTCAATGCAAAGAGACGAAAGAGTTAAAAGCAGGAGCCGGAGCAGACTACAGGAGTCAGAAGGATCAAAAACTAGACTGAAAGGAGGAAAAAGTGTGAAACTCTCAATAGCGAGGATGAAACACCAGGGCATTGAAGTCAGGGTCATCTCCATGGAAGTAATGATGGAGAAGTGGCTGTCAGGGATCTAATAGTCAGAGCTTATTTATTTTCTTACTGTAACATTTTTTAAAGATACTATTCCTTTTTTAATCTTTATTGTAACCTTAGAGAAGAGTAAACCTTTCCTTTTTTTATTATTTCCACAATCCATGTTCCTCCTCTATCTACACTGAGAGTTGCTACCACAGAAATGTAATTGTACTGTGTACACGAGAAAATAAATCAGAAATAAACAAATAACACTATATATCAAAGCACTGCCTTAATTTTTTAAAAACATGATCGTGTCCTCCTGCATGCTTGTCATATATTGCAAGATTGCAATACCAATCAGCACTCTTTAACTTTAACACAGCTTTATGTGCTTTTTGTGGCTTGTTATTTAAACACATGATAAAGAAACTCAAAATATGCACTATAGCTAAGCCATGAACAAATACAACAAAGTAATTATTTTTTTCTATAACATGTGCCAAGTCGCTTTTTTGTCAGAAGGTAGTAGAAAGAGAACGGAACCCGTTATGTATGAGTGAGAAAAATTTGTAATTTCTATTTTCCTAAAATAAGAAACTTCTAGTTTCCTGCTGGTACACATTTATTTAAACCCATTTTATGATGAAGCAGACCTTTGAGTTTCATGCCAATACACAATCATGATTTGTAGTATGAACTTGGAACGAATCACTTTTGAATCTTCATAATAACATTACTGATTACCGTTATGTGTTCATTTGTAGCAATCTGTGAGGCAACAATGCTGCTGCGCCCTGAGCTAAAATGTCTAAGCACAGGCTAGTGCTGACACTTTTCATAGAACATGGGTACAGCAGTAATTGTACATGATCCACAAGTATCTCTCTATCACTCAAACCCCACTCCTCGGCAATAGTATCATAGTTGATGTTTTGAAATGCCAAGGTAGCCATTAGAATTTTTAAGACACAGCCCTAGTACTAACAAGGTTCCATTCCCACTTTATGACCACCAGAGGTAGCTTTGTGTTGCAACTTCTTCTGAAAGGCATTTAAGATGGTGGCACACTGCATTCAGTGTCTAAAATTTAGGATTTAGTAACAATATTCTTTCGCAGTACTAGCTAGTTCCAAAAAGATTTTTAGGCAATTATACTTAAACATGTTTTCTCAACTTTATATTTTGGTTTACATATTAGGCTTGGTGGTTTTTTTTTTACTTTCAATCTCGTTTTCTTTTATTTTTATGGGGACCAGTTGTATGGCTACACAGGGGATTTAGGTGTTTCACAGCATATTAATATTTGTATAACATGACCCCGAAGCAAAATGCTGACCTTGCCATTGATACTACTTCTGTCTTGCTTCTTTGAGCCAAATGACTTAAAAATCATTCACATTGTGAAGATGGCATCATTTATAGGAAGGTCACAGAAGAAGGATCACTAGTGTTGCCTTTTGGATTTGCAGTAATGGGATTCCTTTAAGAACTGACTACCTAAGCTAATTAAACAGGGTTACTCAAAGGTGTCTTTTGTCTGTTCTCTTATACTGTGTGAAAACAATAAAGTCTGAAATAGTGGAAGCCACCCTAATTTGGGATGTTGATAAGAAACCGCCACCTTATCGTGGTGGAGGGGTTTGCATGTCCCAATGATCCTAGGAGCTGTGTTGTCCAGGGCTTTATGCCCCTGGTATGGTTACCCAAGGCAAACTGGTCCTAGTTGTGGGATGAGACAAAGAGCGGTTCAACCAAACCTTTTTTGAAGAACAAAAACCTTGGACGACATTTTCCCTCGCCTGGACACGGGTCACCTGGGCCCCCCCTGGAGCCAGACCTGGAGGTGGGGCTCGATGGCGAGCACCTGGTGGCCAGGCCTGCACCCGTGGGGCTCGGCCGGGCACAGCCCAAAGAGACAATGTGGGTCCCCCTTCCCATGGGCTAACCACCTATAGGAGGGGCCAAGGAGGTTGGATGGAGGCCGAAGGCGGGGACCTTTGCGGTCCGATCCTCAGCTACAGAAGCTGGCTCTTGGGACATGGAATGTCACCTCTCTGAAGGGGAAGGAGCCTGAGCTAGTGCACGAGGCCGAGAGGTTCCAACTAGATATAGTCAGGCTCACCTCGACGCACAGCTTGGACTCTGGAACCAATCTCCTTGAGAGGGGCTGGACTCTCTACCATTCTCGAGTTGCCCCCGATGAGAGGTGCCGAGCGGCAGTGGGCATACTTATTGCCCCCCAACTTGGAGCCTGTTCATTGGGGTTTACCCCGGTGGATGAGAGGGTAGCCTCCCTATGCCTTCAGGTGGGAGACGGGGCTTAACTATTGTTTGTGCGTATGCACCGAACGGCAGTTTGGAGTACCCACCCTTTTTGGAGTCCCTGGAGGGGGTGCTAGAGGGCATACCTTCTGGGGACTCGCTCGTACAGCTGGGAGACTTCAAAGCTCATGTGGGCAATGACAGTCAGACCTGGAAGGGCGTGATTGGGAGGAATGGCCCCCCGATCTGAACCTGAGTTGTGTTTTGTTATTGGTCTTCTGTGTTCATCACGGATTGTCCATAATGAACACCATGTTCAAGCATAGGGGTGTTCATATGTGCACTTTCGGACGGCTTCGAGGAGATTCTGGTCCGCCATCCGGCGTTTCAGGAGGGGGATGCAGTGCAGTGTCAACAATGTATATGGTGGGGATGGTGCACTGCTGACCTCGACTCGGGACGTTGTGGGTCGGTGGTGGGAATACTTCAAAGACCTCCTCAATCCCACTAACATGCCTTCCATTGAGGAAGAAGAGCCTGGGGAATTGCAGATGGGCTCCCGAAGGTCACCGATGTGGTTAAAAAACTCCTTGGTGGCAGGGCCCTGGGGGTCAATCAATCAATCAACATTTATTTATATAGTACATTTTCATACAAAAAAATGTAGCTCAAAGTGCTTTACAAAATGAAGAATAGAAAAATAGAAGACACAATAAAAAATAAACATAAGTCAACATTAATTAACATAGAATAAGTAAGGTCCGATGGCCAGGGTGGACAGAAAAAACAAAAAAATAAAATCTGTAGGGGTTCCAGACCATGAGACCGCCCAGTCCCCTCTGGGCAATCTACCTAACATAAATCAAACAGCCCTCTTTGTATTTAGGGTTTTCATGGAAGGACTTGATGATGATGGTCACGTAGACTTCTGGCTTTCAGTCCATCAATGTTGGTGCATCATGATGCTTTGAGGTGGTGGTGGTGGCGCCGCCACCACAAAAACGGAAAAAGAAACAGAAGAGAGAGTAGGGGTCAGTACGGATTTTGGAGACATTATGAATAGTTATTATGATGAATTGAACATACAGAGTATCAGTATTAAGTTAAAGTGAAGTTATAAAAAGGCCATGTTAAAGTAATGTGTTTTCAGCAGTGTTTTAAAGTGCTCCACTGTATAGGCTATTCCAGATTTTAGGTGCATAACAGCAGAAGGGCACCTCATCACTTCTTTTAAGTTTAGCTTTTGGAATTATAAGGAGACACTCATTTGAAGATCTAAGGTTACGATTTGGAATATAACGTGTCAGGCATTCCAATATATAAGATGAAGCGAGATTATTTAAGGCTTTATAAACCATAAGCAGTATTTTAAAGTCAATCCTGAATGACACAGGCAACCAGTGTAGTGACATCAAAACTGGAGAAATGTGTTCGGATTTTCTTTTCCTAGTTAGGATTCTAGCAGCTGCATTCTGCACTCGTTGCAAGTGATTTATGTCTTTTTTAGGTAGTCCTGAGAGGAGTGCGTTACAGTAATCTAGTCTACTGAAAACAAAAGCGTGAATTAATTTCTCAGCATCTTTCAATGATATAAGAGGTCTAACTTTTGCTATGTTTCTTAAGTGAAAAAATGCTGTCCTAGTGGTCTGATGAATATGCAATTTAAAATTCAGATTACAGTCAACAGTTACCCCTAAGTTTTTACTTCCGTCTTAACTTCTAATCCTAATGCATCAAGTTTATTTCTGATAACCTCATTGAATCCATTATTGCCAATTACTAAAATTTCTGTTTTCTCTTTATTTAGTTTGAGAAAATTACTATTCATCCATTCAGAAATACCAATAAGACATTGTGTTAGTGAATCGAAAGAGTCAGAGTCATCAGGTGCTATTGATAAGTATAGCTGTGTGTCATCAGCATAGCTGTGGTAACTCACGTTGTAACCTGATTAGATTGAGAAAAGCAGCGGACCCAGGATAGAGCCTTGTGGAACACCATATAGAATATCATGTGTTGTGATTACCACAACTAAAAAAGAATTTTCTACCTGCCAGGTAGGATTCAAACCAATTTAAGACACTGCCAGAGAGGCCCACCCATTGACTAAGGCGAATATTGTGATCTATGGTGTCAAATGCGGCACTCAGATCTAAGAGGATGAGAACAGATAAATGGCCACTGTCTGCATTTACCCGCAAGTCATTTACTACTTTAACGAGTGCAGTTTCTGTGCTGTGATTTGTTCTGAAGCCTGACTGAAATTTATCAAGAATAGCATGTTTATTGAGGTGGTCATTTAATTAAAATGACTGCCTTCTCTAGAATTTTACTTAAGAAGGGCAGGTTAGAGATAGGTCTAAAATTTTCAAAGGCAGAGGGGTCAAGATTATTTTTCTTGAGCAGGGGTTTAACTACAGCAGTCTTAAGACAGTCTGGGAAGACCCCCGTATCTAATGACAAATTAACTATTTCAAGAATATTATCAATTAGCACGCCTGATATTTCTTTGAAAAACCTTGTTGGTAATGGGTCAAGGACGCAGGTGGAGGGTTTCAGTTGAGAGATTATACTATGTAATTCAGGTAAATCTATCCTGGTGAAAGCATTTAATTTGTTTATAATGGAGTACCAGGGCTTTGGAGGTTCTACAGTTTTGGGGAGATATACTATGTTATCTCTAATATCATTCATTTTTAATGGGTTTAATGGGGGTGGATGAGATACACCCGGAGTTCCTCAAGACTCTGGATGTTGTAGGACTGTCTTGGCTGACACGTCTCTGCAACATCGCATGGACATCGGGGACAGTGCCTGTGGATTGGCAGACCGGGGTGGTGGTCTCACTCTTTAAGAAAGGGGACCGGAGGGTGTGTTCCAACTACAGAGGGATCACACTCCTCAGCCTCCCTGGAAAAGTCTATTCGGGGGTTCTGGAGAGGAGAGTCAATCGAATAGCTGAACCTCGGATTCAGGAGGAACAGTGTGGTTTTCGTCCTGGTCACGAAACAGTGGACCAGCTCTACTCCCTTAGCAGGGTCCTGGAGGGTGCATGAGAGTTTGCCCAACCAGTCTACATATGTTTTGTGGACTTGGAAAAGGCATTCAACCATGTCCCTTGGGAATCCTGTGGGTGTGCTCTGGGAGTATGGGGTACCGAACCCCATGATAAGGGCTGTTCAGTCCCTGTACAACCGGTATCAGAGCTTGGTCCGCATTGCTGGCAGTAAGTCGAACCCATTTCCAGTGAGAGTTGGACTTCGCCAGGTCTGCCCTTTGTCACCGATTCTGTTCAGAACTTTTATGGACAGAATTTCTAGGCACAGCCAGGGTGTTGAGGGAGTCCGTTTGGTTGACTCAGGATTGGGTCGCTGCTTTTTGCAGATGATGTTGATTTGTTTGCTTCATCAGGCCGTGATCTTCAGCTTTCTCTGAATCAGTTCGCAGATGAGTGTGAAGCGGCTGGGATGGGAATAAGCACCTCCTAATCCGAGACCATGTACCTCAGCCGGAAAAGGGTGGAGTGCCCTCTCAGCGTTGGGAATGAGATTCTGCCCCAAGTGGAGGAGTTCAAGTATCTCAGGGTCTTGTTCACGAGTGAGGGAAGAATGGAGCATGAGATCGACAAGCGGATCTGTGCGGCGTCCGCAGTGATGCAGGCTCTGCATCGGTCTATCAAGGTGAAAAAGGAGTTGAGCCGTAAGCCAAAGCTCTCAATTTACCAGTCGATCTACGTTCCAACCCCCACCTATGGTCATGAGCTATGGGTAGTGACCGAAAGTATGAGATCGCGAATACAAGTGGCTGAAATGAGTTTCCTCCGCAGGGTGTCTGGGCTTTCCCTTAAAGATAGGGTGAGAAGCTCAGTCATCCAGGAGGTGCTCAGAGTAGAGCCGCTGCTTCTGCGCATCGACAGGAGTCAGATGAAGTGGCTCGGGCATCTGATCAGGATGCCCCCTGGAAGCCTCTCTGGCAAGGTGTTCTGACCATGTCCAACCGGGAGGAGCCCCCAGGGAAGACCCAAGACACACTGGAGAGACTATGTCACCCGGCTGGCCTGGGAACGCCTCAGGATTCTCCTGGAAGAGCTAGAAGAAGTGGCTGGGGAGAGGGAAGTCTGTTCATCTCTGCTCAAGCTGCTGCCCCCGCGACCCGACCTCGGATAAGCGGAAGAGGATAGATGGATGGAAGGATGGATAAGAAATGTAATGATTTACTTCTACTACTACTTTCAATATTAAAATGTGTGCTTCAATGTAAATATTTACTGTCCAAATATTAGAACATTTTCATTTTTCAGAGGTCTATAGAGGGCTAGATCTCTAGTAAAATTTCAAAAGTATCCCTAGTAAAGGTTCAAAAATCAAAAATAACATCATATTCGTAGTCACTGACCTTGAAACAGTCTAAAATGATACCCCACATGCTTATGGTTGAAATTTGTCATTTTTAGCCTTCTACAGTGGCTCTTAGAGGGCTGGAACCACCAGTAAAGAAGCAGATATCTACATCATCTTTATTATCAGCAATCCCTAGATAGCAGAAATTGATAATCCATATGTTACCGATCCCCATTTTTTCAAAGTTTAGCGAAAAGGAGTCATTTTGACATCTCATTAGGGGGGAACCCCTGGGTTCATAAGTTGATGTAGCATGCACAACTTCAAGTCCTTCTGACCAATTTTGATGGAGACACCTATTGGCTTATTCCTTATCATAAGGGTGTAATTTCCTGCACAAAATATGGTTCAAAAATGCCTAAACCTGAGTTTGTTTTTGAGTCTAGATGGCCCAAAATGGGGCAGACCCCCAGAAACCTTGACGTCTTGCATAAGTAGACATCAAGATGAGTCAAATGGTATATCATATGAGTTCTTGTACTGGTAAGTCAGGAGGTGCAAAAAAAAAAAAAAAAGATTTAACAGAGTTAAATACACTTTTTTTTTTCCAATTATACCAACTCTATAAACGAATTTGACCTTTCAAATTAACTATTTAAGCATTAAATACACCCCATCTCTAAACAAGGTGAGGTGTTATGTTTAAGTCAAGATAAGTTTCTTTTTTATGTCTTTTTAGTTCATTTTTTATTAATTGCAACATTTTTTGTTTATATTGTTAATTACATTCATTTGTTTAATTATATTTCCCTATTTATTTTATGTGTCTATTATTTGATTTCTATGTGGGTAATCTTGTTTTCTCATGTTCCTTTGTGGGTGGTTCCCCAAGAGGCGGAGTGGCCATTATCTCACCACCATCAGGGTGTGAAGAAATGCTTTGAAAGTGAGTTTGTTGCACTTCATTCGAAGAACAAACCAAAATAACAAAGAGTATGTGAGAAATTAATGATACATCAAGGGCAAATAACCATAGAGCAGAAGCCAAGGCCCCGGTCCTGTTACATAGTAATGACCGGCAGAATAAAACAAAACTGTGACGCTCAAATCTTGTGTATAAAGTATGTGAACCTTCTATTACCTAAGGGCTAATGATCAAGATTCAGACTTTCTAATGATCAATGGATCCCTAAATCGAACTTTCTTTGTTTTATGTACAAGATAATTAATTGTATAGCTTTAAATAGAAGCTTATTCTTATAGTTCAATAGAGAGGAACAGGTAGAAGCAAGACTGGCTGACAGCTCTTTATTTCAGGTTAGAAAGTAAGCAAAAATAAATAGTCAATTGCCTTTCTAATTTTCCTTAATGGAAAGGTGATGGGCAATTTATTTTAGCTAAAATCCAATACTGAAATAAAGAATGACCATCAAATATAGATTAAGTAACAGGGTTTTCAAGAATAAGTTTCAGCCCTGCTTTTTCACATGCACATACAGTATACATGAATAATCTCTGCTGAGTCCTGAGAAAATGATAAGGTAGGAATAAAGACTGTATAACTAGTATATTAAATTTGCTGTGTAGACAGGAATTTGAAGCAGAAGAATTAAAGCTCTAATAAAAACAGTTAATAATTATGTGTGATTTGATTAAATACATCTTGTCATTTACTAAGTATCATTATACTGGAAAGAGTTATGTAAATTTCTGAATTACACATAAGGTATCTGTTTTTGTTTTTTTTTTCCAGTTCTTTCCATACCCTCTATTGAAAAGCAATTGCAACAGTCCAGGTTGTAACCTGAAAAAAAGAATTTCTTTCATAAATAAATTTCAGCTCCATATATACATAGTGTACATAATTTGCATTTTTAACAACGGTGACTGTCCTGTTCCTGCTACGGAGATTTCTTTTTTTTTTGCAGTGACTCAATCTACTTACAGTAGATTCAAGAAGTATTCAGGCCCCTTCAAAAAGGTTTGCAAATACATTACAAATCAAAACACAGAAATATATCTTTTATATAAGTAGTCAGACCCTTAATTCAGTGCTTTGTTGAAGTCCCTTTGGCAGCAGTTACTGCTTTTAGTCATTTTGTTAAATATCTACAAGCTTCGCATGGTTAGATTTAGGCAATTTATCCCACTCTTTCTGGCAGATCCTCTCAAGCCATGTTATATTGGATGGAAAGTATCTGTAAATTGCTATCATCAAGTCTCTCCACTGGTGTTCTATAGGGTTTAAATCTGGGTTAGGGCTATTCCACTCTGGAACAGTCTTGTAGACACTCCAGCATTGTATTGGCTGTATTTATTGTCATGATCACACTAGAATGACAAACTGTCATTCTAGTGTGAGGTCATGTGCACTTGAAGCAAGTTTTTTTCTGGGACTTCTCAGTATTTGACTGCATTTATCTTTCCCTTAATTCTGACCAGCCTTCCTATCCTTGTTTCTGAGAAGAAACCTAAAGCTTGATGCTACCACCAACATACTTCTCCATAGGGATTGTATTAGGCAGGTGATGAACAATACCTGATCTTTGCTAGATGTAGTGCTTAGAATTCTGCCCAAAGAGTTCAATTTTTGTGTTATCAGACCAAAGAATCTTTTTCCTCATACTCTCAGAATCCTTTAAACTGTCACATGTCTTTTACTGAGAAGTGTCTTCTGTCTTGCCAGTCTACCATAATCATCTGATAGATGGATTGCTCCTGAGATGGTTGTCCTTCTCACAGGTTCCTCCATATCAGCAGAGGAATTCTGAAGCTCTGTTATAGTGATCATTGAGTTTTGGTCACCTCCTGAGCAAGGCATTTCTTGTTCAGTTCCTCAGTTTGGCCCAATGGCCAGCATTAATAACAGTTCTGGTAGTTCCAAACCTCTTCCATTTCACAATTATTGAGGCCACCACACTCCTAGGAACACCCAAAGCTTTAGAAATAGTTTATACCCTTGCCAACATCAATGCATCAGCACCATTTTATCAAAAAGGTTCATTGAGGGATCCTTGGACTTTATGGCTTGGTTTTTAATCTGACATGAGTTTGTGGGACCTTTTATACACAGGTGTGTGCCTTTCTAAATGTTGTCCAATTAATTTGTTTTGCTACATGTAAACTCTGATCAAGTTCAAGATTTGATGCATCTGACCACAATTTGAAGTTCAACAGAAATGATCCCAAATAATTACACTGTGTGAATGAGCAATTTCAGTTTTTTTATTTTTGGTAAAGTTTCAGACCTTTCTGAAAACATATTTTCACTTTGTCTTTATGGCTTAGAGGTGAGATTGATGGACAAACATGACAAATGTATCCATTTAAAAATAAACCTACAACATGATGAAGTGTGTAGAACAGTCTGAGTGAGTCTGAATGCTAACTGAATCTACTGTATACTTGGCATGTCATGTGCAAAGAGGCAGGTTTTCAGTCTTTTGCTGTAATAATATTTTTTTGAATTTTCATGCAACCAAAAAACTATTTACTTATTGTTTAAATGAAACAATATGATCTCATGAAACTATTTCACCAAAACATGATATACTTCAATTCAGGGCCCAAGATCAAAATTGAAACCCAAAATGATAATAATTTATCACTTTAATAATAAAAGGAAATTGACACTATTTGAAAATCATCATTGTTTTTACCTTAATAATGAAAAACTGATCAGTAGAATTGTTTTAATACTGCAGTCAAATCCATGATTTACCTTTTAATTGGTCAAGAAATTGCACATACATCGTTTTGC
Source organism: Polypterus senegalus (assembly GCF_016835505.1). Classification (NCBI taxonomy): domain Eukaryota; kingdom Metazoa; phylum Chordata; class Cladistia; order Polypteriformes; family Polypteridae; genus Polypterus; species Polypterus senegalus. The sequence goes on from NW_024379311.1 coordinate 73,302, forward strand.
CAGTAATTGTAAATTACACACAAGAAAAATTGACTGTAATTGCTTTCTTATTACAATGCACTGCAATTACTATTTAAGTTACTGACTTTGTACTTTCTGGTCACTGAATCGGATGAAAACTGCTGAAATGCATCTTGACAATCTTTTGATCTCATAGTCATTAAAAAATATGTGATCTACTTACAAACAGTTCTAGTTTCAGCTAATAGCAGTTTCACTCCTCTCTTCTTTACAACACCACAACCTTTGCATGCAGTAATTACAGGACTTTTAGATAGGGCTATCTTATTACACCAGGCAGTAATTTTGCAAAACCAGTTATTGAAAACCTCTTGCTGTGAAAAAAAAAAATCTATAAGTATCTGTAAGTATCCAGTATTTACTGAGTCATTTTAAAAATGTACATAGACTCTAAAAATCTGATTTATTAAGGAATATTTAACAAACCATAAGAAGAAAACTTGGATTATGATATTCTTATAAATGTTACTAATGGAGATTACTTTGATATAACATTGCAAAATATTGTCAAATCTGCTTAATTCAGTTAAATTAGAGCAGAGCTTGTCCAGGCAGGATTGGACACAACGTAAGAAAATACAAACAGGAGTCCATCACAAGACACACTTATGAACACATCCACACTCACACTTACTGGAATATGGAGAATGTACAGCAACAGTTTACATTATTAAGTGTCACTTATCATGCACTTATACTAAAGTTATTCATTAGTTACCTTCTTAAATATGCTGTACTGTAATTAGGCATTGTTACTGTAGCAACAGTAACTGTAAAGGAAACACATTTGTTATTCTTGTATCATTATAGGCTACTATAAAAAGGTGATATCCTTTTACTAGAGACAAATGATAAAATTAATAACAATAATACAATTAATTAAAAAATGTTTTAAGAAATGAGCAATCAAATTAAAAAAGCATTTAATGTATGAAAGCAAATAATTTGTTAAAACCTACATTGACACAGCACCCACTGAAAAAATATTTAGAAAAAGTTCACAAGTATAATCAAGCTTCGTGTATATTAAGGAAAAGAAAAAATCTAGGCTGATGCGTATATAAACACCACATAAATGTGTTTTGAGGGGATTGATTCATATTTATACTGAAACATACAAAACAATCATAAATAGTATATGAAATATACATATGCATACAAACAATTAAAGTGAAGTAAGGTAATATTTAAAGTTCTTAAATTATTCAACATAAATGTTTTATAATACAGTTCACTGTGGTTGGGGAATATTCTGTGTTGCTAATTGGATCAAATAGTGTTTAAATTAAATATAATTGTACCTGCCCTGTAAAAAAAAACTGATGCATTTTTGGGGGATCTCGCACATCTTCAGGGCTTTTGGTAGACCTAGTTCTGTCTAATATCCAAAAAAATATGTAATTATATAAAGAGAGAAAAAAAAAAAAAACATACAAAAATAGAATGAAAAAGAGAAAATAAAAATTAGAAAACATATGGTACAGATAACAGACATAACTATATTTCTGGTTTACCTGTATTAGAATAACAAAAACACTCCTCAAACTAAATTCTTAGATTTTGTAACATGCGTTGTTAAATATTACTACACATAATCATCCCAAGTATGAAATAAATGTGCAGTAAATAAAATATAGCACAACATACAAGAGCACTATTTATATTTACTGGATTTTTATTTTACATTTATTTCATGTTTGGGATAAATATGCCTCACATTGTTTACATTTTTCTTAAAAAGGCAAAATTCTTTTTCTAGTTTCTCAAGTAATTTCTTTTCAGGGTATTTTTCCTTTGTTTTGTACTCTTGTTTGTTCCTGACTACAAGCCTACACTGTCCTTTTGATCTGATGGCAATCTCAGCATTTGGTAAATGAACTCTACTTAGTTCTGACTACTCTCTCTCTTTCTGCCCTTTAAACGATATTACTGTCTTACCTATAAGACAAGTATCGATCATTCAGATCTTTTACAAGGAAGGATCAAATTGGTCACAATGCCATGAGGTAGGCGTCCTCAAAAATTGAAAGGATTTGAAGTTCCTGTGACAAAACTGGAAACACATCGTGCGTTGTCAATGAATGTTAAGTGGACTGCCACGAAAAACAACATTTTCTTCTTTCTTTAATTTTTGTTTGTTCCACATCTGGGCATTACTGAAGAAGTTTTAAAATATGACCATTAAACATTATAACAAAATTACATGATTTAAAAACTATTTTGAATCAGAAAATCCCACATACTACGGAAAAGTTAGGATTATAATCATAAACTACACTAAAACCCTTACCCTGATCCCGAACAAAGGGCTAATCAGTAAGAAAAAAAAAAACCAAACTGTGTTATACAACCTTTAATTAATTAAAACAATAGGAGTTTAGCAGAGACACAGGCAGGAACTCAGCAGATTTATTTTAAATTAACAGCAATTAAATCCTGCCAAATTATCAAAAAAAGTTCTGTACACAGAAAGAAAATTGCATTTTTTATATTATTAGATTGTATAAAATGTCATTTTTCTCATTGAGTTATGAAGGGTGCATTAGGATTCATTCTGCTGAGAAAAATTAGTCACCACACTAGCTATGCAGTGTATGAAATAACGGTCAGATTAACCTCATCTGAAATAACTCCAAAGACTACTGTTAGCGAATCTGCGACGATTATGAATCCAACACCATCTGATGGATAAGATAAAAAATTCAGAAGGGGTTTAATTTTGGGTAGTCCTAAAGCATACAGTATACTTGAGCAAAGCCATAGTTATTTGGCATCATTCACGATTGGGGTCCAGTCCCAGATATATTTTATAAATTACAGTGTTTTGCTCAAATTGAAGAAGAATTTATATTATACTAGCCAAATACCCACGCCTTTCAGTGGAGAAGTAGTATGTTAAAGAAGTAATGAAAAAGAAAAGGAACCATTTTGAAAATAACGTAGCATGATTGTCAATGTAATTGTTTTGTCACTGTTGTGAGTGATGAGCGTTGCTGTCATATATATATATATATATATATATATATATATATATATACACATACACACATATAAACATATATATATATATACATATCCATACATATATACATATAAACATATACTCATATATATACACATATACATACATACATATATATATATATATATACATACACACAAATACCATCCATCCATCCATCCTCTTCCGCTTATCCGAGGTCGGGTCGCGGGGGCAGCAGCTTAAGCAGAGAGGCCCAGACTTCCCTCTCCCTGGCCACTTCTTCCAGCTCTTCCAGGAGAATCCCAAGGCGTTCCCAGGCCAGCCGGGAGACATAGTCCCTCCAGCGTGTCCTGGTTCTTCCCCGGGGCCTCCTCCCGTTGGGCGTGCCCGAACTCCTCACCAGGGAGGCGCCCAGAAGGCATCCTGATCAGATGCCCAAGCCACCTCATCTGACTCCTCTCGATGCGGAGGAGCAGCGCTCTACTCTGAGCCCTCCCGGATGACTGAGCTTCTCACCCTATCTTTAAGGGAAAGCCCAGACACCCTGCGGAAGAAACTAATTTCAGCCGCTTGTATTCGCGATCTCGTTCTTTCGGTCACTACCCATAGCTCATGACCATAGGTGAGGGTAGGAGCGTAGATCGACTGGTAAATTGAGAGCTTTGCCTTACGGCTCAGCTCCTTTTTCACCACGACAGATCGATGCAGAGCCCGCATCACTGCGGATGCCGCACCGATCTGCCTGTCGATCTCATGCTCCATTCTTCCCTCACTCGTGAACAAGACCCCGAGATACTTGAACTCCTCCACTTGGGGCAGGATCTCTCCCCCAACCCTGAGAGGGCACTCCACCCTTTTCCGGCTGAGGACCATGCTCGGATTTGGAGGTGCTGATTCTCATCCCAGCCACCACACTCAGCTGCAGACCGATCCAGAGAGAGCTGAAGATCACGGCCTGATGAAGCAAACAGGACAACATCATCTGCAAAAAGCAGTGACCCAATCCTGAGTCCACCAAACCGGACCCCTTCAACACCCTGGTTGCGCTAGAAATTCTATCCATAAAAGTTATGAACAGAATTGGTGACAAAGGGCAGCCCTGGCGGAGTCCAACTCTCACTGGAAACGGGCTTGACTTACTGCCGGCAATGCGGACCAGGCTCTGACACCGGTTGTACAGAGACCGAACAGCTCTTATCAGGAAGTCCAGTACCCCATACTCCCGGAGCACCCCACAGGATTCCCCGAGAGACACAAATGCATATATATATATATATATATATATATATATATATATACACATACACGCATATATATAAACATATATATACATACATATCTACATATATACATACACACACACACACACACATATACAGGGTGGGCCATTTATATGGATACACCTTAATAAAATGGGAATGGTTGGTGATATTAACTTCCTGTTTGTGGCACATTAGTATATGTCAGGGGGAAAACTTTTCAAGATGGGTGGTGACCATGGTGGCCATTTGGAAGTCGGCCATTTTGGATCCAACTTTTGTACAAAAGGCACTAAATGAATCACTTCTCTAATATAATGGAACAAGCTTACTGTTGACTATGACTTCTACTCTATAGTTCCCAGCAAACTTTATTTTTCTTTAGGCATTCAGACTAGTTGGCTCTCGAGCACTTAGAAAAAGTTTATGGTTTTGTTTTCCCCTGTCGAAACAAGTAGTTATTTTTCTGTGATTACAACTTGTCCAGAGTGGTTTTTGCAATCAAAACTTGAATGGCTATGATAAATTGTTTAATAACCAAAACTAGAAAGCATGTAATATAACAAGTGTTTGTTTTTTGTAGGAACAATTTTGTTAGGATATAGCGGGTTAGACAATGCTGACTGACAGACATCGCTTTGTTCAAGGGTCTATGTTCATTACTTGCCTCTATATCTGACTCAACCAAAAAGCTTGGAAAAAAACAACTGTATAGAAATGACGAACAATTTTTTCCTAGTTCTTAATGTGAATAAAGAATTATTACAAAGTTGTGCATTGTTTTCTTGTTTTAAGAACAACAATAAATTGTCAAAACTTATTTTAAGCAGTTTGATGTCCAAACATACCTTGTTTAAAGTACTTATTGGTTGTTGGTGCATTGCATAGATTAAGCTAGATTCTTTAAAAAAAAAAAAAAAGTCTTTTTGGTCTTATTTTAAGGTTTGTGGTATAGTACTCACTGTTGGTTGTTGAGTTTTCTGTGCCAGCACGAATTAAAAGGGTTTTCTCAATTTTTGTTGAAGCACAGAATGTGTCCAAAGACTGCTTTAAGTATGTGAAATAAGTAGGGGACGTTTAAAGAGAACAGAGTCGTGGGTCAAAAGCCATAAGAACAAACTAGAGATAGCAACCAAAAAAAGGGGGCCCTAGACAGAAGTCAGAAGCAAATTAAAGTAAAAACCTATAACTAGGACCTACTTGAATCAGAAAGTAGCTAATGAATATTGGAAATAGTTGTGTCTTAAATAAGGAATAATGTAAACTGTGACCATTGCATTTAAATATCCTAACTTCTGTGATGTCCTCTGCACCACAGATGTGTATAAACAATGAAAACAAGACATGAGTTAAAATAAACTTCTTCAGATTGTATCAAAATAAAACCACAGAAATTTAGTTCTTATAAAAAAATGAAACATAAAATACAGAAAATTACATGCAGTGGAACCTCGGTTCACGAACGTCTCGGAACACGTACAAATTGGTTTACGACCAAAAAGTTTGCCAAACTTTTGCATCTGTTCATGACCACAGACTCGGTATACGAACAAGCCTGTTTCCCTTTTGGTTTGTGTGCGCCAATGATTTCCGCACTCGTTCAGTCACTCCCTGTACATTCCCTGTGCAGCGAGAGAGAGAGAGAGAGACACACACACATGCGCTCGCGAGAGAGAGAAAGAGACACACACACACACACAGAGAGAGAGAGAGACACACACACACACGCACGAGAGAGAGAGAGACACACACACACATGCTGAGAGAGAAAGAGACACACACACACGCGTGTGAGAGAGAGACACACACATGCGTGCGCGCACACGAGAGAGAGAGAGAGATGGCTGGACGCATAAGGCTTGTTTTTAAAGAGACAGATCCAAGCATTGTTCTAACCTCGTTGTATTTAATGACTTTTTTCTATTGAATTTTAACCTCCACTTCTGTTTACAGCGATCGGTTCGTAGCATGCATTGTTGCAATGTTACTTTTCTTGGTGGTTTATTAAATTGAGGATTTTTCACATTTTTTTCCCTGTGCTTAAAACTCATTAAAAAAAGTGGTTCATAGCGCTATAGCTCGAACTCTTGCAGTGTTAGTTTTCTCTGTTGGGTTTTCTCAGTGTTATTCAATATTTTTACATTTAGTTTACTATTACGCTGTGCATTCTATGGTATTATTAACTATATTTGTGCTTAAAAATCTTAAAAAAATATATATTTACATAGAGTTTGTACAGTCTGGAAAGGATTAATCGTATTTCCATACAATCTTATGGGAAAATTACGTTTGGTTCACGACCAAATCGGGTTACTGACCAGAGTTTTGAAACGAATTATGGTCGTGAACCGAGGTTCCACTGTATATAACAATATGTTAATGTGAGAATTTTAAATCCCAGTGACGTACAGATTACGTTTGTTTCTCGCTCATTAGCTTCTGCCGTTATTAATGCTAGGCTACATTCCTCCTACCTGTCAGACCAAGAGTGTGCTATGTTTCTGATATTTATGTTTTCTTTATATTCTGGCAAGAGGTAGTATGTGACAGACCACAAAGGCAATGAAAGACAGGTAAGTTGTTAAGCCGTGAAGTAACTCGGCGCAGCTTCTGGGAAATTTCATCTAGCAACCTCAGAGTGCATCCTAAACCACATGTGCTTAAAATAGCAGTGCCCAAAATGAAAATGGTCTCGTGCTAATTTTATACATAACATGAATATTTTTTTTAACGTTACTGCCACAATTAAAAAAAAAAAAGCATATGTACAAAATCCTTATTTTTCAGTGTCTTAAAGATCCAGAAAAAGAAAAACTGATAATACTGCAGTGATGCAATGCCCTCGAAAAAATGACAACAGTGGGAAAATCATATTACTCTGGTTTCTTGAACAACACTTTGGAAATTCAATACATTATTGCTGTGGAACCCTAAATCCCTTGCTTATCTCTCCCCTAAACTTGAGGAATTAATTTCAGTTTAAGTTGAGTCAAGTTGAGACTTTCTGCTGAATGGCCATTAAAGACTTTCTTCATTATGCTGCCATTACTTTTTCCAGTGGCTTTGCCAATTAATTTTGTCAAAGGTTTTCTAATCTTGAATATTGCCTCACACATTTAGACAACTCATTCATGTGCTCACTAACCTTCTTAAGATAATAATTGCTATCTGGTCCCAGAGATATTTTTATATTTGAGCCTAAGCAGCACTTCTCTCTTTCTTTCTCTCTCCAGTTTGCACATCACAAACTACTTCCTTAATCCCTGTTATTGTTAGGAAGTCTTTGACTCCTTCACTGTTTAAACTTCACACAAATGCAAATGTAGAGCATTTAGTATTTTGCTGTCATTAAATGTGCGCTTACTGTTTACCCAATGCACTTCACTTCCCCCGTCTGTTCTTTTACTCCAATACTGAAATTCAATGAGTCATCTTTCATATTTTATGCATATTTTTCTCAGTGCCCTTTAACTTTCTTAATATCGTTTGTCTCATGCTTTTAAAAACCCTGGATTTAGTGCTGGATTTACAGTTCTGCATTTAATCTGCTGGGCCATATTTCTCGTTCATACAAAAAGCAGTTTTAGGTCTTCTATTGAGAGAGTTTCAGATGGAAGTATTTCCTGAATTGTATTTTTACTAGTAGGGTTGAGGCTATAAAGAAAAAAATACAGGAACCATTACTGTACACTAAGTTTAGTTGAATGTTATAGTAATGCCAAATACATTTATGAAATTTCCACTAAATGTTTATAGCAATTGCTTGTAGTTTTTCACTTTTATTTATACCTGTTTTGTCTGTATTTAATATTCAGTTTTAATTGTGAATGTAGGCAAAAAGAATATATAAGCCGAAATAAAACTGGACATGCAGTAGTTTGATGTTTAGAAGCAAAATCTGGCAAGAAAATGTGTTCCCAATATTTATACAAACAGTCCTTTGAACATTTGTTTACGCAATATGTTGTTATGCTAATTAGCACGCTCTTGACAAAAGCAAAGGCCAAGAATTGAAGCCTCCCTGTGACTGCCTTCTGTCTTACACAAAGCCAAATAGTGTCACAAAAGTTCTCAGAAAAATATTTGCCTTTTAAAATTCAACTTGTCTCAATGTATTTTGATATAGCTCATATCCCATTTATCAGCTAACAGTGTTATCCTTATTTTTCATCTCCTTTTTCCCATTACAGGGTCATGGAAAACAAAGGTTATTCTTGCAGAATTAGCTGGAAAAAGCCTTACAAGAAGATGACAGTTCATCACAGAACAAACTTATATTCCTACCCACACTTACTCATACTGGGCCAATTTAGGAATTTCAGTTAATCGGACCTGCCTATTTCTGAGATCTAGTAAATGGACTATCCTGAGACACTGGGAGAAAATCCAAATGATAGATGGACTGTGACCAAGCAAGGAACTGAACCCAGACCCCTGGCGCTATGAGGCAGCAGTGCTAGTTGCTATTGTTAAGTATTGTTGTTTAAATATACTGTATATGTACCTAAGTAAATACCACTTGAGTCAGAGGATGCTTTTTAAGCATTTCTGGGTAGTCTATTATATTCTGCTTCCTAAGATTTGGCTAGTGGTTCAAATTAACATTTTTCTTCTTCTGTGCAGTTTAATCACAGTTAACATAGCCAAAGGAGAGGATAATTAGTGCCACCCGCTGTATTAGAGTGCAACCAATTGTGGTATAAAAAGGATAGCTATATATTAAGTTTCTGCAACATGCCTCAATGTTTCTGTTTTGTGTTAAATAACTGTAAAATGCTAGATGGAGTTTGAGTAATGAAAACACTCCTATAGATTTTATTTTATTCACTTACTGCATTTCATACAACAGACTCTTCACTGTAAAGATATTAACCCCAATGTAGTACAAAGTTTAAATTTTTTCCTACACTCACCATAGGTATCCCACTGTAACTTTTATGGTCCACAATTGTTCAGTGTAAAAAGAACCTACACAATATTGTCTTGTTTCTCAATGTTATGTAAAAAGAGGTTAAAAATTTTGTATCGTTGTCTGAGACTTTTCATGATGACTTCTTCTTTCATATTTTGCCTTCTGTTCCTACTAGCCCAGTTGTTTTATGAATTCTATCAGATGTGCTTGTGCTCAGTGTTCCATAGGTCTGGACATAGCTTGGAGATCTTGAACCTCACAAACTAGTTTCTGCCTTGTGTTTTGTCTTGGTAGAGTAATATATTACTCTTCTTTCCCCTTTTGTGTTATTAATATGTAGCTTTTGTCAGAATGCCTCAAATCTCACAGAGTTACCACTGTTTATAAGGTATTATAGTATATAACAAGTCAAAATGAACTTTATTGTCATCTCAACCATATACAAGTATATACAGATAGATGAAATTGCGAAGCTCAAAGTCCACAGTGTAACAACATGATGTGCAAATAATACATTAAAAATAGAATTAAAATTTTAAAATTAAAACAAAAACAAGACAAGACATTGTGCAAAGTTAGGACAAAGAAGTAGCAGCAATATTGATGTGTAAGATATGTAATATAATAAATAAATAAATAATTAATAGATATAGATAATACAGAGATTATCAGTGTAGTTGTTTAAGACATTTGTAAACAATGACAGGTCATAATGTTTCACAGCAGAAGGATATCAGGAGTGTCAAAATACTTAAAGGTCAGTATGGATTTTCAGTTCTTTTTTACATGCACACTCATCTTTGCAGGACAGTGGTTTTCATGTATAAAAGTTCTGTTTTTAAAGGTGGTTGAGGCTGTGTGGAAGGTCCCAGGGGGTAACCTGCTGTTAAGGAGTCTAACAGCTTGGAGGTAAAACCTCTCCTGCAGCCTGGCAGATTTGGTTTTGATGCTGCAAAATCTTCTCTTGGATGGCAGAAGTGTGAAAAGTCCATGTGAGGGGTGTAAGAGGTCCTGCACAATGCTGCAGGCCTTGGACACTGCGTTTGTAAAATATGTCCTGTAGTGAAGGGAGAGGCACCCCAATAATGTTCTCTGCTGTCTTCACTATCCTTTGCAGTCGGATATGTTGCAGTTTCCATACCAGACAGTGATGCAGCTGATCAGGACACTCTCCATGGTGCCTCTGTAGAACATGGTTAGGATGGAATGGGGAAGACATGCTCGCTTCAGCCGCCTCAGATAGTTTAGTCTCTGCTGGGCTTTCTTGATTAATGATGAGGTGTTATGTGTCCACGTAAGTTCCTCAGTTATGTGCACACCACGGAACTTGGTACTCCTAACAATCTCCACATCTAAACCGTTGATGCTGAGTGGGATGTGGGCATGACGTGATTTTCTGAAGTCCACGATTATCTCTTTTGTCTTGTCAACATTGAGAGATAGATTGTTGATCTTCACACCATGCGGGCAGCCATTTCACCTCATCTCTGTATGCTCTTTCATCATCCCTGCTCATCAGTCCCAGCACCGTCGTATTATCCCAAACTTGATGATGTGGTTGGTGTTGTGCATGGCTGTGCAGTCGTGAGTCAGCAGGGTAAACAGCAGTGGACTAAGCACACAGCCCTGCGATGCTGCAGTGCTCAGTGTTATGATGCTGGAAGTGTTGTGGCCCATCCGAACTGCCTGGGGCCTCTCTGTCAAGAAGTCTAGGATCCAATTGCAGAGGGTGGTGTTCAGGCCCAACTTGCTCAGTTTTACAACCATCTTTGGAGGGATGATTGTGTTGAAGGCAGAGCTAAGTTTATGAATAGCATCCTGACATATGTGTCTTTTTTATCCAGATGTGTCAGGGAGAGGTGAAGGGCAGAGCATATGGCATCCTCAGTTGACCTGTTTGAGCAGTATTCAAACTGAAGAGGATCAAGGGAGGCAGGGAGATTAGTCTTTATGTGTGACATAACTAACCTTTTGAAGCACTTCATTATGATTGGCGTGAGTGCAACTGGTCGGTAGTCATTCAGGCATGTCACTGATGATTTCTTCGGCACTGGTATGATGGTGGTCGACTTGAAGCATGCTGGGAATGACGACTGGCTCAGAGATGTGTTGAAGATGTCTGTGAGGACACCAGCCAGTTGACTGGCACATTCTTTGAGCACAAGACCAGGTATGTTGCCAGGTCCTGCAGCCTTGCATGGATTGACTCTGGATAGAGTCATTCTCATATCTGTTATGGAGAGACAGAGCGCTTGGTCAGTTGAGGGAGGTGTTGCTTTTCTCGCAGGCTCTTTGTTCTGCTCCTCAAACCGTGCAAGGAAGTTGTTCAGCTCATCCGGAAGGGAGGCATCACCATCACTGCTGTGTGGGTTGGGCTTGTAGTTTGCAATTGCCTGAACGCCCAGCCACATACAACGTGTGTCTCTGGTGCTGCTGAATTGTTTGTTGATCTTCTGCGTGTATGCCCACTTAGCTCTCGTTATGGCGCGAGACAGGTTGGCTCTGGTCACCCTGAGGGCGGCCTTGTCTCCAGATCTGAAGGCTGCATTTCTGATCTTGAGTAGCTTGTGCACTTTTCTTGTCATCCAGGGCTTTTGGTTGGCTCTTGTGGTAACATCCTTGGTAACAATAACATCCTCTATGCATTTGGAGATGTAGCCAGTCACAGAGTCTGTGTACTCTTCCAGATTGATGGAGTCACCATCCATAGCAGCCTCTCTGAAAATGTCCCAGTCTGTCAATTTGAAGCAGTCCTGGAGAGCTGAAACCGCACCAACCTGCCACACTCTGATGCTCTTGCGGGCTGATTTAGTGCGCTTCAGCAGGGACTTGTATGCAGGGACCATAAAAACGCTGATATGATCTGAACAGCCCAGGTGAGGGTGCGGTAGGGTCTTGTAGGCGTCAGGAGCGCTCGTGTAAACATTGTCCAGTCAGCTTCCCCCTCTAGTAGCAAAGTTCACATTCTGGGAGAATTGTGGGAGAAATTACTTCAAGTTGGCATGATTGAAGTCTCCAGCAATAATGAAAAATTCCTCGGGGTGCGTCATTTGCAGTTTGCTGATGATCTCGTAGAGTTTCCGCTAGTGCCTGGATAGCATTTGCGCTATGCGGGAGGCAGACAGCAACCACCAGCACGCAACTGTATTCCCTCGGCAGGTAGAAAGGCTGACACCTTACTGATAAAAGCTCTATCAGCAGGGAACAGTGTCGTGCAACTGAGGCAGCGTTCGTACACCACTTTCTGTTCACATAAACACAAAGTCCACTCCCGCGGGTCTTACCTGACAAAGAGGCGTCTCTGTCCGCTCGGAAGATGGTCAGTTCGTCTAGCTGGATGGCCGAGTCTGCAATGTTTTCCTGGAGCCATGTCTCAGTGAAAATAAAGATGCAGCAGTTTCTCATTTCCCACTGCTTGGCCCGCTGCAGCTTTATATAATCTAGCTTGTTGTCCAGCGATCGGACGTTCATAAATGTATGTCTGCGTACTACTATCACTTAAATCAACTTTTTACTTATACTAGTTGACAAAGACGAACAAAGATTAACACTAAACACAGCAGACTTGGGAGCTCTGTAAGCCGCAGCCTGCACGAGCGCCGCCATGTTGCTCACACCACCTTCCCTTCTACATTTATAACCTCAGACAATTAGGTGTAGTAAAAGACAGGCAGGAGTTAAGTTACAATTTAAATAATGTATTATTGGTAATAGTCATAGATAATAACAATATGCAAAGTACATTTGAATATTGGCAATCATACAACCTAATAAATGCTGATGTGTAGTTTCAGGCAGCATACAAACTTGTTAGTTACTTAAAATGCCTCTACTTAAGTCCTCATTTTTAGTCAGCTTTCTACAGAACAGGCCGCATGCCTGTCTCATTATGGCTGCTGAGCTGTGCTCTTCATTGTGTTGCCATTTTCAGTTCATGGTGTGTGAGATGGCCTTTCATAAGTTGGAGAGAGAGAGAGAAAGAAGGGTAAAGCAAACTAATTTATAAATTTTCTGATCAACCCCTACAGCCAATAGGGCATCATGGTACTTAACGGCTCCTGATACAAGCCAGTTCCAAACAGCCATACTTCAGACCAATGGGGGACAGAATACCTTCAAATCTTTCCCCAAGACAGCCCTGCAGCGAAACATTTGCCAGACTTGCTTGAGGCACGTCCCCGAACCTTTCATCAGATTCACTATCCTGTCTTAGTCCTAGGGGTAAACATGAATGCTTCTCACTAATGAAATACTAATATTACATTGCTTTGCCTAAGTTACAAATAAAGGCATACAAAATATTTATCAACTTGTATGCAACAATTTCACACCACAACACTAAGTGGTAGTGATATATCTACAGTATATCCAGTCTTTTGAGAGTCTTCCTGGTCAATATGTAGTAATGAGCGAAACTCAGTGTTTTGCTTCAGAAAAATTACCAGAACTGTATTTCACAGCCAGCAGAGTTTGTGCTATTCACACAAAAAGAAAGATGTTTAGCATTTTCATGTATTGATTATGACTCTCATTTAGTATTTACATTAAAATTTCTATTGACAAAAAAAAAGTGTGCATATCCTCAACTAGGAAATGGTGGTACCTGATGTTGGGTTGGTTTCTGTGCATTGGATTTTCATGTGGAGATATCATGATAATATATGCAGTGGTGCATTTTAGAGTTTTTTTAATGTTGAAAATATGCAGCATGTGACATTTTTATCTACACTCCTGTGAACATGATAAACGAATAGAATTGATATTACCGGTCTAACGCAGATTACATGTTTTATGCAGCTGCACACAGATAAAAAAAAAAAAAAAGTGTGAATAGTTAAGTATAAGTAAGGCTGGGAACATGCACTGATAGGACCCAAAAAAATGAATTGTTCTGCAGACATAACTGTGGCTGATTAACCTCAAACATTATATCAGTTCTGCACTTTGAATGGGTGGCACGGTGTCACAGTGGTAGCGCTGCTGCCTACGCAGTTAGGAGACCCAGGTTCGCTTCCTGGGTCCTCCCTGTGTGAGGTTGCATGGTCTCCCTTTGTCTGCGTTGGTTTCCTCCAGGTGCTCCGGTTTCCTCCCACAGTCCAAAGACATGCATTGGTGATCCTAAATTGTGCTTGTGTGTGTGTGTGCGGTTGGCTGGCGCCCTGCCCGGGGTTTATTCCTGCCTTGTGCCCTGTATTGGCTGAGATTGGCTCCAGCAGACCCCCGTGACCCTGTGTTAGGATATAGCAGGTTGGAAAATGACTGACTGACTTTGAATGACTGAATTATGTCAGATCTGGACTGAAAGAGAGTCAGAAGAAGAAGATATTGCATTTATATAGCACTTTTCAAGACACTCAAAGTGCTTTTCATGGAGAGGGTGGAGCCACATCAACCAACATCAATGTACAGTACCCATCTGGATGATAATAAACGGCAGCCAGTTTTTGGCAATATGCTCACCACACATTAGTTATTATGTGGTGAATTTATTTCAGAGATAGGTGAACCAGTAAGGGGCAGGAGATGATTAGGTGGTTGGAATGACCAGGCCATGAAGGGAAATTTAACCATGACATTGGGAAACAAACTACACTTTATGAAAGATGCCCAGGGATCTTTTATAACCACAGAAAGTCAGGATATTGGTTAAAAATCTCATCCAAAGGACAGCGCCAATTTTTCAGAACAGTGTCCCCATCACTACACTGAGGCACTGGGATCCACACACAGAGCACAGGGTAAACACCCACTGCTGGCTTCACCAACACCTCCTCCAGGAGCAACACACTTTCTAGATGGTCTCATATCCAAGTACTGGCTTGGCCTAAACATGCTTATCTTCAGGTGGATTACCTGTTGTGAGGTACATGTGGTATGGCTGCTAGCAGAGTTTAGTACCACATTTGTCTGATTAAAACAGATGGGGTGTCTTCATCCATCTGCATAAAAATAGTTATGATGAGCACTGTATTTACTGGTGCACTGTCAAGTATGAAAGATCTGACATTCAGCACTCAGACTGGCTTTTGACTTGCCTGACTTGATGTACAGTACATCATTCAAGATTGCTTGGAAGCAGGAGAAACCAAGCATATCATCTTTGCTGGGATAAAGCTAAATGATTTGCTAAAGTAGTGCCAATCCTTATCATATCTTATTTTTTAACATATCTGGGTACAGAGTAGATGTTATTATGAATTGTATATGTTTGTAGTGAATTTTAATTGAAGTCAGATATTTGGCATTATTATTCTGTAGTACCAAGTTCTGATGGTTGAAGTCAATATCACAAAACTTACTTAAAGATGCTCAAAGTTAAAATTATAGGACGAAATGAAAAATGTTATCATTGGAGTATTAAATGTTTGTTTGTCTTTTTATTTGTTTTAATCTGGTTGAACACCTTTCTGTATGCTTTGTTGCAGTTTATTTTTAAGAACTAAAGTTAAAGTGAAGTTTCTCGGATAGTGGTTTAAAAGCAACTAAGGAAATAATTCAGAAATAACTTGTTTGACTCTGTGGAAACCTTCAAAGACGTTAGGCTTTAAGCATCACATCAAAAGGTATTCTCTAAATATCTCATAGCCAAGGATAAAGAAAATCTGGCAAGTTTGAACTGTGGCCCACACAACTTGAGAAAACATATTTTTTCTTCTTACGAATAAAGTACATTTCACAATATTAAAATCTTTTGTTAGAGTTTGTACCTTTTCATCTTTCCTATGCTATAGGTGATACAATAAACAAATACGTTTGATTTTCTTTAATAATGGAGTATGTGCATTATGATTTTTAACATAGTTACATTGGAGCTGTGCTATACCTTATAGTACTTGGAGAGGAAGGTCTTGTTTGTCTACGACAGCCAGGCCCTAAGTAAACCAGAATGAAACTGGTGTATTATCTGGATGGAGGTGCTCACAAAGGCAATCTTCTCTTTGTGATAAAGCATCCCTATATTGACAAGCTGCTCTCACAGAAGATTGCCAAGTGACTGGAAGAAGTTCAGGCCTAAGGCGATCACAGCAATATAATGTCATGTGCAAAACAAGGTGTACGGTGTGGGGGTACCAATATTCCACTTCAGAAAGTGAAGAGGCAAGGACCTGGCCTGCACTTTTCAGGTTGTGTTTGTGCCTGGCTTGACTATTCAAGTATTTTCAATTTTTTAGGTTTGAAAAACTCCTTTTATGCTTTAGCTGTAGGTTTAGGATCATTACCTTGTCTAATGAGTTTGAAGGCATTTACAGCAACTTTAGCACACAAAATGTTTCTATACACCTCAGAATTCATTGTATAACTGCCATCAACACTTACATCATCAATGAAGAGAAGTGTGCCAGTACCTGTGGCAGCCATACATGCCCAAGCCATAGCACCCTATGTTTAAGAGATGAGGTGGTATGCTTTGGATCCTGCTCAGTTCCTTTTCGTCTCCATACTTTACTCTTGCCATCACTCTGATACAGTTTCATCTTTGTCTCATCTGTTCAGAAAACTTTTTTTCAGAAATCTGCAGGCTCTTCTAACTACTTTTTTGCAAACTGTTATCTGGCCATCCTGTTTTGGTGGCTAACTAGTGGTTCACATCTGTGTGGCCTCTGAATTTCTGTTTATGAAGTCATCTGCACAGAGTAATCTCTGACACACACACATCTGATCCCTGAAGACTGTTTATGATCTCTTAGACATGTGTTTGGTGCTTTTCCTTTACCATAGTGTTGACTCTTCTGTCATCAGCAGTGGAGATCTTCTTTGGCCTGCCAATTCCTTTGTAATTACTGTTCTCACCGGTGTATTCTTTCTTCTTAATGATATTGCTGACAATTCATTTATTTAATCCTAAATTTTTATCAATGCCTCTGTTATTTTTTTTTCTTGTTTCTGAGCCTCATAATCAGTATTCTCCCCAGAAATTTTTTCCAGCCGGGTGGCATGAAAAAGTAGCCGGGTGGGGCAGGACGGGGAAATTTGATGGTGGGGAAAACTAAATGTGCACTATTTTTACTAGTTCTTCTTCTTCTTTTGGCTGCTTTTGGCAGATCATCATGTCCACATATTGATTTGTCAAAATTTATTATTAATTATTTTCCAATGCTCAATATGACTTCCTTTTTTAAGGTTTGACACTTGTGCCAGAATATTTTTTATTAAATTTAAGAAGTATTCAATTCAGAATCCTGCAACCCTAACAAAAAATTTTAATAACAATTATTATGACATAAACCAAGAGGCACAAGTATTGTCGCTGTCGGGAAGAAAAGTGAAAACAATGAAAAAAAGAATGGGAAACCTAATGAAGAAAAATTTAAAAATTTTCTTTAAAGCCAACTTGCATATGCAGAAGGTGTCTTCAGTTAAATATTTATTCTTCTTTTCTTCCTAGAGGCCCAGTTGTCTGCAGCTTTGCCATAATCAAAGTCCCCAGGATCTGGGCCCCTCCAAGGATATTACTCATCATACAATTTCGCAGTGACTGTACTACAAAGTCACGAGACAGCCATCTAGTGTCACTGGCCATTTTCAGCCTAATCTGGGGAATGTTCAGAATATTTTGAATTTCCATTAAACCAACCATCCTAACTGAAGAATTTTGAAAGAAATAGAACAGCTGCCATAAGATGTCATTCAGTTTTGTTATATAAGGTACAGAAGCTGCTGCTTGGGGACTTGCAAGGGCCAATCGGCAGTTTACACAGTGGCAGTTGACCAAGAGTCCAGATGTTTTATCTTTAAGCAGTTTTGCCACACCTTTCTGTTTCCCAATCATAACAGCAGCTCATCTGACCCTAGTCCAACCAAATTAGCAGTTTTCAAGCCTAGAGTGTCCATAGTTTCACTCAGTGTGTTGCTTATAGTTTCCGCTTTGCCATCAATCATATTGCGGGTTGATGCAAAACTAATTCTGACCTCTTTAGTGACCTGGCAAACATATTTAATGTAAATAATTAATTGTTTTACAACTGAGATGTCTGTGGTTTCATCACACATAATACTGAAAAAAATTTCTACGTGTATATTTTTCAGTATGTTAGATTTAATTTCTGATGCTAAGACATCCAATCAGCTCTTGCATTCTTCTTTCAGAGGTGTAATGTGCATTTTTACCAACATTGAGATGCTGTAAAAAGGAACAACCCATTTCTTTACAGTGTTCCAACAGCTTTTCAAACAACGTTGTATGTGGCAACTCATTTTTTTGCCAGCCAATGCATGGATCCTAACGCTCCCACAAAGGCATCTCTCTGTAAGTTATTTAATTTGACCGATTCCTGTTTGCTCTAGTACACGCTTTCCTAAAAGGTCAGCAGAAGACTCAATGTGCGTTTTACTTTTTTCATGGTCCAGCAAGCTTTCTTTACGAATTCTGCATGGCACATTTGCCCAAGGTAACTCCCTCCTTGAGGGGTGTGTGTTTGAATATTTCATGCACAATGATCACGACATACCATTTTCTTTAACCATTAGCCAATTAAAATCTTTAAACCATTGTTTGTTTATGCCGAATAGGCGGTGCTTAGATTTATCAATTGGCAGAGTGTGTGCTGAACAGATTTCCCCTGATGGATCAGCCTCTGCAATGTCTTTGTCTGAAATTGCCACATCAGGAGTTGACGCCGCACCTTCATTAGTTTGTGGCATCTCTTTTCTGAAATAACTCAGCTGTATTGTTTTCTGAACACTTTTTTTGCTCGTGTTGGTAAAACATTTGGAAAAAATTAAAAGTATCTATGAATAAGACTTTTGAGTGGGAAAGTGAGAGCCTGTTGGATATTCAGTTCACACTTGCACTACGGCAGGTACGCGTTCTCGACATTTCCACTTTAATCTCAATGCTTATGTCGAGAATAAAGTCGACATTTCCACTTTATTCTCTACATTTCTACTTTATTCTCGCCGTTTATCTCGAGATTAAAGTCGACATATTGACTTTATTCTCGTAGTTTGTCATTAAAGTAGAACATCGTAAACTAAACTTCAACTTAAAATGAATATTTAATTTACTAGATTTCATAAGTAATAGGTCATAAGTTATGTAGCCACATTAAATGCTTTGTGTTAAGTGTTCCCCGACCCATGTTAATCACTATGTGCTTCTTAAACTGACTTTCTCTTGCACTAAGAGGAGGCTCAGGCAGGGATCACCACACAGAATACATTCATTTCATGATATTCCTGCTCTATGAACATTTACAATGCTAAGATAAATACTTGATATCATTTTTCATGATGAAATGCATTAAAACATGTACTAATCATGTTGGGGCATGGTGGTGTGGAAGTTGCAATGCTGCCTCACAGCAAAGGGGTCCCGGGTGTTCCCAGCCTTGAGCTTGCATGTTTTTCTGGTGGGTTTACTCGGCGTGCTTCACTTTCCTTTCAAAGTCATGCAGCTTGTGGTATTTTGTTATGCTATATTAACCCTGCTAGTGTATGTATTGCTCGTATTCACCCTGTGATGAGCTGGCGCCCCGTTCAGGATTTGCTCCTGCCTCGCACATGATGCTTGATGGGATGGGCGCAACCCTGAATGGATGGATTTTTGCAAGTTCTGAACACTCCGTGGTCTAAGTTTATAAATAGTCTTAATTTCCCAAAGGCATTTATCGTGTTTGATTGGTTATGTGGAGAAAGAAAAAGGAAGGATAGGAACTGGGGTTTTTGAACATCAGATAGAGACAGCACGCATGCAATAAAGAAAGCCCGCTCAGAAGAACATCCATTGAATTCTGTGTTCGTGTCTCCGACCACCAGATCACGAACCCAACATTTACAAAATAATTAAGTTAAACCTGTGTGATACCCATTCATATATCCAGTTTTTTGGAACTTCGTCACACCTGCCATTAAGGTCTCTACACTGAACGTACACCTGGGGACCCCTTACTGTGAGGGAGCAGCACTACCACCACACCACAGTGCATGTTTAATACCTGCTTTAATGCATTTCATCATGAAAATGATATCAAGTATTAATCTTAGCATTGTAAATGTTCAGAGAGCAGGAATATCATGAAGTGAATGTATTCTGTGCGGCGATCACTGCCTGCGCCATCTCAGTGCAAGAGGAAGTCAGTTTAAGAAGTGCATAGTGATTAACAACTCGGTCGGGGAACACTTAACACAAAGCATTTAATGTACTAAATTAACTTATGACAGGGTTTGAAAAAATCTAGTAAATTAAACATTGATTTTAAGATGAAGTTTAATTTACGACATTATTCTTTCATTACAAAATAAACTATGAGAATAAAGTGGAAATGTCGACTTTATTCTTATCATAAACGACAAGATTAAAGTGGAAATGTCGAGAATAAAGTCAACATGTCGACTTTAATCTCGACATAAACGGCGAGAATAAAGTGGAAATGTCGAGAATAAAGTCAACATAAATTCATTGAATTTATTCTCGACATATAGTTTTTTTTTCTTCACTTTGTCCGTATTTTTTTTCTTCACCGTGGCCCTAATACACTTCTGTACAATACCCTCAGAAATTCAGTGGCAAAACTTTTACTCAGGACAAAGCGTGTGCTGCTAGAGTTTCTGCACACTTTTTGCAATATGGACGCAGATCCAAATATGAGCAAATACAAGAATGGAAGATGGGGTCACTTTAATTCTTAACGCGCACGTACCGGTCCGGGACATAACAGCGGTTCAAAAACGTTACAGTAATGTGTGCATGCCCATCTGCCATGCATCTCGACACCCTACCCATCAAATGAAACTTCAAAGTCTCGTCTTTCCGATGATATAAACCATTTTGACACACAACAACCACAGCACTGACACTAAAGCCTTTTTTACAGAGAAGTACATACTTTTAAGAGTTGACTGTGCCTACCTTTGAAGACCCCCTGCAAGTCAAACATCAATATTTCCGAGCAGTATTGATCCCATTGTGTCCGTAAGGCTCCAGCGAATATAATCCTGTAAAACGATTTAGGTCCAAAACACGATATATTCTCAAAGGGACAAAAACTCCAGAAAACGTTTCATAACTTGAGACCACCTAAGTCATTTTTTTTCACTTATATTGCTCATATTAGACGTAATTTGTTTCTGTCGGCGATAACCATGCTACCACATGAAACACGGAAGTGTTAGCTTTCGAAAGACACCTAAGTTGGCCAATTACGACGGGTCTGGGGTTGACTGGCACCTCGTATAGCCAACCAGTGTCACAGAAACCTTGCAGGGTGACGTATAGCTCTGAACGCTGGTAGAATCTACCAGTTTGATTGGACACTGTGACTGACACTCAAAACTTACAGCCAATGAGCAGCCGAGCATTTTGATATGTAACTTGCTATACTAACTTGTAAAAAAAACGATCGGGGCTGCGTGAAGGTGGCATTTGTGCCAGTCTGCAGAGTTGGTGCGTGGTTGTTTATTGTGATTTCGCCGTTTTTTCGCAGTTTAAATGTGAATAAAAGTAGAAGTTTAAACGTAAATAAGCGCTCGATTAAATAATAGATGCATATGCGCATTGCAAAAGTATTCAACCGGCAACGCGAGGTATAATGGGAGAAGCGGCGTGACGCCCTTGTGCTTTCTGCTTGCTAGTGATTGCTGCCATCAAGTGGCACATGGAAAAACGCTGAGATGTGTTGTAACAGTTTGTAAAAGAAATATATATAGTTTGTGTGCATTTTATAAAAAAAAAGTAAAAATAAAAATATAAATATATTTTTGGCCCATAACTTGTATTGACTATTTTTACATAGAAATGTGTATTTTTGATTGTTTTTATTATGGAACATGAATTTCCATAACTAATAGAGTGACACTGTGTGTAGATATAGATTCCTTTAGGTGTAAGCTTTCAGTAGAGCCCTTATTGATATATGTGGGTTGAAGCATTCAAAAGTTATTACACTTTTTCCATATGTTCCAAAATGTGGATAATGGTCCCTCTAAAAAGCCCCTGGGCATGCCCACATAAAAACTGGTGTAAAAAATGTCATTTTTACAGGTATTCTTTTCAAAATAATAAATTTGAGTAGTCCACAAGTTATTCTGTTGGTACATAGTGTGTTTCTGTCCCCACCTACCTACTGCAGCTTTATTTTCCTTTATTTTCATAAAAAACTTAGGCGAGAACAAAAAAAATCGTTTTTTGTGAGTTCTAATGTGCATAACTTTTGATCAGTCACACCTACAGTGATTCTGACTACTAAGGGTGAAACTAGAGAATGTTACCTTTACAAAGAGACCAAACATGTGTTTATACTCCAGATAGTTCAATAACAGCAATGATTCTAATTTGGAGAGGTCGAATTACAAGCGATTTAGCAAAAATGACCCCGAATGATAAGGGGTTCAGGAACCACAGTGAGTGCTACAAGGATTTTAGCACACAGAACACACCTAATGCTTAAACAACTGTATATATATATATAGATTTTATCTGTGTGTGTATATGTATATATGTAGATATGTATGTATATGTATATATATGTTTATATATGTGTGTGTGTGTATATAGATATGTATTTGTGTGTATACAACAACAACAACAACAACAACATTTATTTATATAGCACATTTTCATACAATCAGTAGCTCAAAGTGCTTTACATATTAAAGAATAGAAAATTGAAAGACACAATTATAAAACAAAATAAATCAACATTAACATCGAATAAGAGTAAGGTTCAATGGCCAGGGGGGACAGAAAAACAAAAAAAACTCCAGACGACTGGAGAAAAAAATAAAATCTATAGGGATTCCAGACCATGAGACCGCCCAGTCCCCTCTGGGCATTCTACCTAATATTAATGAAACAGTCCTCTTTGGATTTAGGATTCTCATGGAAGGGCTTGATGATGATGATGGTCACGTAGACTTCTGCCTTTTAATCCGTCCATCATTGTTTGAGCATCATGAAGCTTTGAGTAGCCACCACCACAAAGAAACCGGAAAAAGAAACAGAAAAGAGAGTAGGGGTCAGTACAGATTTTAGAGCCACCATGAATAGTTATTTTGAGGAGATTAAACATATAGAGTATCAGGATTAAGTTAAATTACGATTAAAATGAAGTTATAAAAAGGCCATGTTAAAGTAATGTGTTTTCAGCAGTGTTTTAAAGTGCTCTACTGTATCAGCCTGGCGAATTCCTATTGGCAGGCTATTCCAGATTTTAGGTGCATAGCAGCAGAACGCCACCTCACCACTTCTTTTAAGTTTTGTTCTTGGAATTCTAAGGAGACACTCATTTGAGGATCTGAGGTTACGATTTGGAATATAAGGTGTCAGACATTCCAATATATAAGATGGAAGATTATATATATATATATATATATATATATATATATATATATATAGTATATATGTGTGTGTATGTGTATATATATATATATATATATATGTATTTGTGGGTATATATATTTTTTGTTTTGTTTTGAAAAACTATTTGTCCCCTTCCTGATTTCTTATTCTTTTGCATGTTTGTCACACAAAATGTTTCTGATCATCAAACACATTTAACCATTAGTCAAATATAACACAAGTAAACACAAAATGCAGTTTTTAAATGATGGTTTTATTATTTAGGGAGAAAAAATCCAAACCTACATGGCCCTGTGTGAAAAAGTAATTGCCCCCCGAACCTAATAACTGGTTGGGCCACCTTTAGCAGCAATAAATGCAATCAAGCGTTTGCGATAACTTGCAATGAGTCTTTACAGCGCTCTGGAGGAATTTTGGCCCACTCATCTTTGCAGAATTGTTGTAATTCAGCTTTATTTGAGGGTTTTCTAGCATGAACCGCCTTTTTAAGGTCATGCCATAGCATCTCAATTGGATTCAGGTCAGGACTTTGACTAGGCCACTCAAGTCTTCATTTTGTTTTCTTCAGCCATTCAGAGGTGGATTTGCTGGTGTGTTTTGGGTCATTGTCCTGTTGCAGCACCCAAGATCGCTTCAGCTTGAGTTGACGAACAGATGGCGGACATTCTCCTTCAGGATTTTTTGGTAGACAGTAGAATTCATGGTTCCATCTATCACAGCAAGCCTTC